>NC_042999.1:112589932-112592152 GCF_006345805.1 Octopus sinensis
AATATATATATATAATATATATATATATAATATATATTATATATATGGACTCTGTGTCATGAACGACAAATGAGGGTTTAGTAAAATAAAGCGGTAATCATGTTGTATGCCTGCTGGTGCCTTGCAACCCTTTTGGTAATGGAACAAGTTGAGGACTCAGTTTGCTTGAGTGCTTGTGGATCATTCACTATGTGTTTTCTTTTGGGGGGGGGGGCTGAATAGCAAATTGGTGATGAGAAATGGGTATCAAGCACCAAAGACAGTGGGTAGGGAATGGAGAAACACCACACCCCATACTAAAGAAGGTATTCACCCATATAAGGTGTTATCTGTCTGATGGGATATGAATGGTTTAGTCCACTTTGGAATTTTAAACACAAACCAAACGATGAAAAAGGAGATCAACTGCGAGCAGCTTGAGTCGCTTAAATCAGTGCTAGAAGAAAAACAACTATTTTTGGTTTGAAGACGAAAGGTGTTCTTCCATCAGGATAATGCTCGGCCACATACAGTGAGGATGACATTCCAAAGGCTGGAGCAGTTTGAATGGGAAACAATGCCTCACCCACCATATTCACCAGACATTGCCCCATCTGATTATCATTTATTCTGCAGTCTTCAAAATCATTTGGACAGAAAAAATATGAATTCTGTAGATGAGTCAGAACAGTACTGGAGCAGTATTTTTTCATCACGGACAAGTGGATTTTTGGAAGAAGGGCCTTGCAAGTCTACCAGATAGATGGAAGATCACTGTAGAAAAGAGAGAGTGTATTTTGAGATTTAAAAAAACTTTGTTTATCTTGGTTTTGAAATAAAAAAAGTATAAAAAAGCACATTATTTATGGATGACCCAATATATACATATTGTTATGTATGTATATAAACATACACACACATACTTACATACATAAACATACATACACACATATATACATATATATGTGTGTGTGTATGTGTATGTATGCATATATTATTATTATTATATAACTGTCCAATATTTGGTAGATTGAGGCAACTTTCTACTGCATCATCTACTACATCTCTGTGTTGCTGGGGTGTGTGCAGCATTGAGTGTTCTATTCTGCTGTTGGGGTGTGCAAACTCTTCCCAATACTGTATTGTGTTAACTTTTTTCTTGGGGTGTGGTGTTGTCTTTTGTGTGCTTGTATTGTGTGCGTTGAGTGTGTAATGTTTTGGTTTTCTAGCTTGCTGGTGGGAGTTTATTTCATTGGGTAGGTGCTGTATAGAAGGTGTCTTGTATTTGTGGGTTGTTTTGTTTAGGTCGTATTATTGAATTAATAATGTCTTCTGTAGAATGTGGGCTGTTCTTAGCAGGGCTATTTTTTGGACAATGTGTAGTGTTGAAGATCCAAGTATAGCTTCTACATTTTTGTTCATGTGATTTTTTTATCATGCCCAATGCTCCAATTATTATAGGTATTGTTTTTACCTTCATGCCCCACATTTTGAATATTTCAATTTTGAGATCTTTGTACATCGACAATTACTCCACTTCTTTTTTGAAAATATTTTGATCAGAAGGGACTGCAATGTCTATCAGTAAGCAAGTGTTTTTTTCCCCAATCCTTGACTATTATGTCTGGGTGATTAGCTTTTACTTCTTTGCCTGTTTGAACCAGTATCTCCCAGATAATTGTGGCCTGATCGTTGTCTTGTACCTTTCTTGGTACATGCTTATAGCACCTGTGTCAGTTTTGATGTTGTAACATTGGCATATTGTCCAGTAGATATAACTGCTTACTTTGTCATGTCTTTATACATATTCAGACTTGGCAAAGACTGGGCAGCCCGTGATGATGTGGTCAGCTGTTTCGTTGTTGTGGTTGCACATTCTGTATTAGGTGTTGAGGCCTGTTTTCATTATTTTTTTTTTGGCTTTTATAATTGTTTGTAGTCAGGCATTGATCTTGTGCAGAAAGAATCAGTCCTTCCATTTCGGCTTTTAGTCCAGAGCTTTTGAGCCATTGTTAACTTTTACTTAGGCTCACTTCCTCTCTATCAAATCTTAAAGTCATTTTTCTCTCCATTTCTTCTTCAGTATCTTTTGTAATTCAGTTTCATGTTGTTTTTTTGTCTCTCTGACCATGTCTGCTATGTTGTCGTCTGAGGTCAGTGTGTCACGTAGTTTGCTTCTGTTTTTTTTTTTTTCTATTTCCATTTTCGTGAAACCAAATGATTGTCGTAAATGAGTGCCAT
>NC_042999.1:112592252-112594752 GCF_006345805.1 Octopus sinensis
ATATATTTATATGTTAGCATTGTGTACATGATACGTTAATACATATATTAACATTATTATACATGTGTATATCATATTATACATTTGTATATTATATACACAGGTACATATATAATAGAGAGATATATTTACGTACACATGCATTATATATATGCCTATTCATGTAATAAATATGCATATATATAAATATGCAATTGCAATTGTATATTTCTCTCAACTCACTCCTCTCTTTCTCGCTCTCGGTCTCTCTCTCTCCCCCCTTCCTCTCTCTCTCTCTCTGCATCTTTGGTTTATATATATATATATATATATATATATATATAGAGAGAGAGAGCGAGAGAGAGAGAGAGAGAAGATTATGCAAGAGACATATAGAATATATGGCATATGAGCACATCCCATATATAAATCTATATATATATATTATACATCTATATATATAATATATATATATATATATATATATATATATATATAATATATATATCTATATAACCGTATATATGAATAAATGAAAGAATGGATCGACGAAGATGTTAACAAAATTCCTTTACTCTCGACACATGTTTTGAAGACAGCATATTTTCATTCTGAATGAATAAAGGGTGCATTATGCAATCTTCTCATCAGGAAAGAAAGGAGCCTCTCTCAACAACAAGACAAACAAAATTTCGATGATTGCCTACATGGTACCCAAAGCGATAATGAGTGCTTTTTTTTAAAAATCCGTTATAAGCATTGACGTCAAAAATAGATAGTAGGAGGAAGTAAAAATAGGTAGGGGACAGTATGTTTGCTGTATGTATGGAAATGTGTGGGTGTGTGCTTGTGTTAATGAGTGCGTGTGTTTGTGTGTGTGTGTGTGTGTGTGTGTGTGTGTGTGTATGTGTGTGTGTATATAACTGCATTTGTGTCTGTGTGTGTGATGGGAGAGACAGACGTCAAAGATAGGTAGTAGTAAGGGAAGATATAAAGGAGTAATAGGTAGGGAAGGGGAAGTGTACGTTGATTGAAAGAATGTACGGAGGCTTAGGAAAGAATTTCCCTATAGCAGTGGTATGGACGTGAAGCTAATTGTTAAAACCACAGTGACTATCGTTTATCATTTATATGAGTAGAAAGTGTGTTTCTGCCAATGTTTACATTTGTACGATTTTTCTATGAGTGTGGTTTACTAGGGGAACCTTAGCGAAAAGAATATGGAAGAGCTACAATGTTACAAAAAAACACTCATTATCGCTTTGTAGGCAAT
This sequence comes from Octopus sinensis, assembly GCF_006345805.1. Classification (NCBI taxonomy): domain Eukaryota; kingdom Metazoa; phylum Mollusca; class Cephalopoda; order Octopoda; family Octopodidae; genus Octopus; species Octopus sinensis. Next base: position 112,593,505 of record NC_042999.1, read on the forward strand.
CATCGAAATTTTTGTTTGTCTTGTTGTTGAAGAGGCTCCTTTCTTTCCTGATGAGAGATTGCATAATGCACCCTTTATTCCTTCGGAATGAAATATGCTGTCTTCGAAACATGTGTCGAGAGAAAAGATTTTGTAACATCTTCGTTCAACTCCATTCTTTCATTTATTCAATATACACACTCAATTTCTACACATGACCCGAGTTTCTAACCCTTGACAGGTCGCTTCAACCGTGTTTTCTGACGTGAATTTCTACCCAGGTTTCGGTTAAACGAATTTTCCATGCTACAATAAACATAGGATAATTCACCTACTTAAATATATATATATATATATATATATATATATATATATATATATATATATATAATATATATATATAATATATATATATATAATATATATTATATATATGGACTCTGTGTCATGAACGACAAATGAGGGTTTAGTAAAATAAAGCGGTAATCATGTTGTATGCCTGCTGGTGCCTTGCAACCCTTTTGGTAAATGGAACAAGTTGAGGACTCAGTTTGCTTGAGTGCTTGTGGATCATTCACTATGTGTTTTCTTTTTTGGGGGGGGGGGACTGAATAGCAAATTGGTGATGAGAAATGGGTATCAAGCACCAAAGACAGTGGGTAGGGAATGGAGAAACACCAGCACCCCATACTAAAGAAGGTATTCACCCATATAAGGTGTTATCTGTCTGATGGGATATGAATGGTTTAGTCCACTTTGGAATTTTAAACACAAACCAAACGATGAAAAAGGAGATCAACTGCGAGCAGCTTGAGTCGCTTAAATCAGTGCTAGAAGAAAAACAACTATTTTTGGTTTGAAGACGAAATGGTGTTCTTCCATCAGGATAATGCTCGCCACATACAGTGAGGATGACATTCCAAAGGCTGGAGCAGTTTGAATGGGAAACAATGCTCACCCACCATATTCACCAACATTGCCCCATCTGATTATCATTTATTCTGCAGTCTTCAAAATCATTTGGACAGAAAAAATATGAATTCTGTAGATGAGGTCAGAACAGTACTGGAGCAGTATTTTTCATCACGGACAAGTGGATTTTGGAAGAAGGGCCTTGCAAGTCTACCAGATAGATGGAAGATCACTGTAGAAAAAGAAGGAGAGTGTATTTTAGATTTTAAAAAAACTTTGTTTATCTTGGTTTTGGAAAATAAAAAAAGTATAAAAAAGCACATTATTTATGGGATGACCCAATATATACATATATGT
>NC_042999.1:112602252-112607252 GCF_006345805.1 Octopus sinensis
TCAACCCCAGTGTTTCCCTGGTACCTTAATTTATCAAACCCAAAAAGATGGAAGACAAAGTCAACCTCAGCAGAATTTGAACTCAGAACATCAAAGTAAACAAAATGCCATGAAGCATTTCACCTAACATGCTAACGATTCTGCCAGCTTACTGCCTTGATAAAAACAACAGCAATAATAATAATAATAATAATAATAATAATAATAATAATAATAATAATAATAATAATAATAATAATAATGATAATAGTTTCAAATTTTGTGTTTTATTGGTACAGTAGTGGTTGATTACATCAATCTTGGTACTTGACTAGTACTTATTTTATCGACCCTGAAAGGATGAAAGGTGAAGTTGTTCTCAACAGAGTCTGAACACAAAGTATGAAAATGAATGATATGCCAGTAAGAATTTTCTCCAGTGTGCTAACAATTCTTCCAGCTCACTGCCTTAAGAAAAGGTAATAATGATGGTAATCCTTTCTATTTTAGACACAAGACCTGAAATTTTGTGGGAGGGGACTAGTCATTTACATTTATCCCACTACTTGAATAAGATTTATTTTATCAACCTCCCAAAGGATGAAAGGCAAAGTCAACCCTGATAGAATATGAACTCAATACATAGACAGACAAAATGCAGTTAACTATTTTGCCTAGCATGCTAATGATTCTACCAGCTTACTACCTTATGTAAAGTCAGAAAAAATGCTACTAAGCATTTTATCCAATGTGTTAACAATTCTACCAGCTAGCCACCTTAATAATAATAATAGTTCTTTCTATTAAAGGCACAAAGCCTGCAATTTTGGGGAGGAAACTAATCGATTACATCAACCCCAGTGTTTTATTGGTACATAATTTATCAACCCTGAAAGGATGAAAGGCAAAATCAACTTCAGCAAAATTTGAAATCAGAACATAAAGATGGACAAAATGCTGCTAAGCATTTGCCTGGTGTGCTAACAACGTTGCCAGTTCACTGCCTTATAATAATAATAATAATAATAATAATAATAATAATAATAATAATAATAATAACAATAATAATAATAATAATAATAATAATAATAATAATAATAATAATAATAATAATAAGCAATACATAGGCTAAACCAAAAACAGTTTACGTCAAAGGATGGCTCTACATAGGTCTCAGATCAAAATTTGGGAATACAGAAAAATAACATTCAGCGAACACATTGTCATTTGCGCCACTAACAAACAACCCAGCTTCAGAATTTTTCCCTTCTATAAACTCATAGACAATACAACCTGTAGTCAGCACATTAGTAAAGAGTCTTTCTTTATCACAAAATATAAACCCCTTTTGAATGCGTCCACCACAAATGTCACTATACAAGGGCCTCAGAATAATACCCATGCAAATACTTAAAATGATATATTCAGAAGAGTCACTACTCATGAATTTATTCAGAACAATTCCAATCACTACTATTACAACCACAACGGTTCACTTTTAGGTCACTTGACCATTTAAGAGGATTCCACCAACGTCCTACTACTGTCATACCACTTCCGCATTCTTCTTCTTCTTCTTCTTCTTCTTATTATTATTATTATTATTATTATTATTATTATTATTATTATTATTTTCCTTCTTCTTTGCTGCCACCTCCTTTCCCAACTACTACTACTTAAACAATCAAAACCAAGAATTCATATCAAATATTAGGACTTATAATAACTGCTACCTACCACCAAGAACTCATGTGAATAAAAAAGAGATACAGAGACATATGTTTTTAGTGTTGTTGTTGAGCATACTTGGGCTTGTGTTAGGAGACTTTTCATAGCTTTGGGTTGTCTTTTGCTCTTTATGATGGCATGCGTTTGGAGGATTAAATTCATTCTGAGGTCCCTTTTTTAGAAGGGGAATGTTCTGAAGAATGGTGTCAAAGGCTTCATTATTAACAGGGTTGTGTGTGGAGATGTATGGTAGAACTTTTGGTTGTAAATCCTTCTTTAATTTGGGATGCCTGAGTTCATGGATGTTGAGTTGTAGGGCACGTTGAAAGCATATGTCAAATAGTGATGGCGTTTAGTTCCTGGTAATTAGTGTATCCTTTAGTTCATGTAGTCGTGTGTTCCTGGTGCTTGTATTAGAAACTACAGTACCCATTAATTTATTCGGAACAATTCCAATCACTGCTATTACAACCACAACGGGTCACTTTTAAGGTACTTGACCATTTAAGAGGATTCCTCCAACAACCTACAACTGTCATACCACTCCTGCATTTTTATTATTCTTTCTTTTTTCTTCTTTTTTTTCTTCTTCTTCTTCTTCTTTTTCTTCTTCCACTTCTTCTGCTTCTTCTTCACTGCTGCCACCTCATTTCCCAATTATTACTGCTGTTGAAACAATCAGAACCAAGAATTCATATCAAATATTAGGACTGCTACTACCTGCCACCTGCTACCAAGCCCTCACAAGAGTAAAAAAGAGAGACAGAGACAGAGAGAAAAAAGGAAAATGCCCCTTGCATTTGAAAACTATGAAATATTTTGAAAAGACATTTCATTTAATTTTTTCCACAATTTAATTGTTTTTCATGCTTTACTCTAAGTTGAAAAAGTCGCAAAGACTGAATCTGGTACTAAAATGTTCTTCATGATAAAATTATTTTAGCATTTTCTCCTATATATATATATATATATATATATATATACAATGTACTGTTGTGTGATGAAAATTTTCAGCGGCTGTAAATATATGTCGAAGTAAATTTTGAAGAATTGGAATATTCCGGCCATACCTGATTAACTTGTTGATAGCTTTCCTGCCTTATAATTTAAAATCTGAGGATTTTACCTTTTGGTTTTAGTTTTTACTTGTTCGTTTTCGGTTTTTTAACCTTCCATGTTTCCTATATGCTGCTTTCTCAACTTTTCGTCTTTCTTCTCTCATTCAACTTTCAGTTCGTTATGATATAGGGTTTGTGTCTAATGAATATGTTTGAGATATTTCTAAACATATGGAACTGTTAATAGCACTTAAAGACATGTATTATTTCTATAAAATAGTGTGTGTGTGTGTGTGTGTGTATGGTGTGTGTGTGTGTGTGTGTGTGTGTGTGTGTGTGTCTGTGTCGTGTGTGTGTGTGTGTCTGTGTGTGTATGTGTATGTGTGTGCATCATCGTCATTTAACGTTAGTTTTCCATGCTGGCATGGGTATACAAATATGCATGTTTTTAAGTTATATAAATATATGTACATATACAGAAATTCCATGAGAATGTACACAGTGCAAGCTATGAACACATAAGAGGTGCAGCAATATCAGAGGAAGGCTAACTGGAAAAATAGTTTTTGTGTGAAAGATGCATGGGTACAATAAGCACTAAAAATATACAGAAAATAGACTCCATCCAATGCCAGGGGAGTAAGTTAGAGGTGGTTGATAGCCTCCGTTACTTAGGTGCCTAAGTCAGTAGCGGAAGTCGAAGCTCCGAGAGCGTAGCTGCGAGAATAAAAATTGGCTGGGCTAAGTTCAAAGAGCTCCTTCCTCTGTTTGCACAAAGAGCCTCTCCCCTCAGAGTGAAAGGCAGACAGTATGAACCTGTGTGCAAACAGCCATGCTACATACCAGTAAAAAATGGACTGTGATTGCCGAGGACATATGTATGCTTGAAAGAAATGAAGCTAGCAATGCTTCACTGGATGTGCAATGTCATTATGCATGTACGACAAAGTATAAGCGCCTTGAAAGAAAAGTTGAGCATAAGAGGCATCAGATGTAGAGTGTAAGAGAGATGACTGCACTGGTGTAGTCATGTGATGCATGTGGACGAGAATAGCTGTGTAAAGAAGTGTTGATCTCTGACTGTAGGGGGAACCTGTGAAAGAGGTAGACCCAGGAAGAACATAGAACGAGGTGGTGAAGCATGATCTTTGAACGTTGGGCCTCACGGAGGCAATGACTAGTGACCAAGACGTTTGGCAATATGCCGTGCTTGAGAAGGCCTGCCAAGCCAAGTGAAATCCTAGTTGTGGCTGATGCCAGTGTCGTATAACTAGAACCCATGCCGGTGGCATGTAGAAGGCACCTTTCGAACGTTGGGCCTCACGGAGGCAATGACAAATGACCGAGACCTTTGGCAATATGCCGTGCTTGAAAAGAAAACCCATCAAGCCAAGTGAAGTCATAGTCGTGACAGATACTGGTGTTATGCAACTGGCACCCATGCCGGTAGCATGATAGATAGATAGATAGATAGATAGATATATGTATGTATGTTTGTAAATGTATGCATATCTATATTCAGATATACGTATATATATATATATATATACACACACACATGCACACACGCACACGCACACGTACACACACACATACACATACAGCTATTGAGCCATAGTGAGTTATCAAAATTAAGTTAAATGAATTTAATTCAATCATTTAATTCATCCTTCTTTTTTGTTTACACTGAAGGTTTTGCTTTCATATACTATATAAGAAACTAAATTAACAAGGGAATAAGAAATTATATCATGAACTTCATCACCTTACAGCTGTTACTACCATAAGATGGAACGCATTCGTAGCTGAATGTTTGTGTATCACCCTATAGCTTCATCAGAGCTTCCGAAATGAAGTGCGTCGACCGATGCTTTGTTGTGAAGCACATGTATATTGAGTTCTAACACCAGGTTTTTAGTATCACTATGTCTATACGAACTAATATGATATTTATATATTATATCAAAAAGTTCCCGGACTAGTTATGTTTAATAAAAAATTAATTATTTAGCTAAATTTTAACATCATCTCCTTCAAAGTAATTACTTTGCGCAGCAATACACCGGTCCCAGTGTTCCTGCCACTTTTTTAATCCGGCCTGGGAGTCGTTTTCTGTGAGTAAGTCGAAGACCTTCTGTGATTCGCTCTGGATCTCGACAACGGTGTTAAAACATCGACTTTTGAGCAACACTTTCGTCTTGGAAAAGATATGGAAATCTACAGGTGCTAAATCTG
>NC_042999.1:112612252-112629752 GCF_006345805.1 Octopus sinensis
AGATAGATTTGTATATGCATATTATATATATCTACATATATATATATATATATTATATATATATATATTATATTATAATAATATGCATAATATGCATAAGGATATATATAATAGGTGTTGGTTGGATATCAGTTATTCGATGGCACTCGATCGGTTACATATTTAATCCTAGCACTATCAAATTTATATTTGAAAAAATGCTGCACTGAGAAGGTGAAATAAGTAAGTAAACATAACTTTACTTTAATCCTAAAACGTGTATGTAGCCAATTTGAGTCATGTGGATTCGTTACTTTTTCTTTTTGCCTGCGTAAAAAAAAAGAGTGTGACTATCTGGGAGATCTTTACAGTAGCAGAACAGGAGGAATTTGAAGTCCTATTTCTAAGTTCGGTACATGGTGGAGAAATTAGCTGACCCCTAATTATAATTGTTTATAATTATAGAATATTTGTATAAGCATATATATATATATATATATATATATATATATATATGGAATGTTGGTAAGACATAAATCTGAAAAAGAAGCACACTTCAAGTTATAGAGCAGTATATGACATAAATAAAGTTAGATATGGCCAGTTTATGGGATTACCCTTGGTTTCACCTCCATAGAGCTCTTAACTTTACGGTATATCATCAGATCCCAAAACTGGCGCCAAATCTCCAATGTCATTGTCATGCTCTTCTTATTAAAGAATGATGAATACAGACACACACACATGATTTATATAAATAACAGGCTCTGTCAGTTTCTGTCAGTCAGATCCACTCACAAAACTTAGATCAAGTAGCCATGAAGTTGGACTGGGCCCAAAGCCATGTAGCTGGAAAGCAAACTCCTTACCACACAGCCACATCTGTGTCTACATATATGAATACATGCATATATATACATATATACCTGTGTATGTATATGATTTTTTTTTAGTGTTTACTCTTTCATAAGACATCTATTTGCTCTATTGTAATTACCCTTAGTAAGGTATTTTTCATCATAATTACTCAACAAATATTCTCACACAATATGAAATAGTAGTGCTGTCCCAAAAGTCTGTGATAAAGTGTGAAGGAATAGACAAAAATAGTTAACTTGTGATGCACACTATACATGAAGTATATGTGTGTGCATGTATACATGTGTGTACGTGTGTGTGTGTGTGTGTGTGTGTGTATACTTTTGTGTGTGTACATGTGTGTGTGTGTGTGTACATGTGTGTGTGTGTGTATGCCAACCCATACCAACATGAAACAAGGATGTTAAATGATAATAATGATATATATATATATATATACACATACATATATATGTGTGTGTGTGTGTGTGTGTGCACATATACACATATTTATGTACATATATGTATGTATATACATATATACACATGCACTCATTGACACATGTAAATTATCTTTACAAACCAGGATAGACACCTTCTTATTCTCTCCTAAATTAACACAAAACTACTTTTTATTTCACTAAGTATTTTATAAAAACTGATTCAAATAATTCAGATATTTCAAAAGCAACATTTGTTTTAAAAATTTATAAATTTTCATAATTCTTTAAGCTATAACTTGCTTCAGAGAATATTTCAAAATCTTGCATTTTCTGTCATATTCTAAATAAATAAAAACTGCTCACTTTATAGAATGAAAAAAATAATATTATTAAAACCAATAATGATAATGTAGTAAATATTCTCTCTAAGTTGTGAAGAAAATTTTTTAATATTGTCAGTCAGATGTTTAAGTATGGCATTTTAGCCTTTGTTTTTATTTTTATTTTTAAATTCTTTTCTTGTATGCAAGTCAATCATTTCTGATGAATTTGAAATGGTAGAAATGATGGGATGATTTTTCAAATATCTTGTATTTAGTTACATTCCTTTAACTTCTGAATTCAAATTTTGCCAAGGTGAACTCTACCATTTATCCTTTGGGTATCAGTGAAATACCGGCTAGCTACTGGGACCAATTAATATCCCAGGAATGCATCCTAGAAATGAATGGAATAAGAAAGCCTTAGTACCAAAGTTTAAATTATATATCTCAAAACGAAAATTTTGCTCCCAAATTTTGTTATTCTTTCCTCAATATCTTCAAGAAATATCCACAGAATTTGAGTGCAGAGCAACAAAGCAAAAAAAAACAATTAATAAATCATTATATAAAAAAGTGCTTTTAATTGTATGAAATATGTAAGTCCTTTGTGTTTAAGTAAGATATTTTAGTACTTTTCTTCTATAATGAAAATAATGCAAGCTAAAATTAATCCCATAGCTTCCTTGTATCAAAAGAGTCTGTAAATATCAGCAAAATTTGCTTTCTTTCTAATTCTAACCATGATAATTAGTTCTTTCAGACTTTCAGAAATAACACTTGTTGCTTTGTCTTTACCATAATGCCTAATTAAAGTCATTGTTTCTGATAGAAAGTCAAAAATTACAACTTTTCTTCAATGTCATAATGAAGACTGATCATGAAGCTACTTGTACAACTGAGAAATTCTTCCTCCAAATTCTTGTAAAAGATGTGGAATGGTCTAGAAATTAACTTGTCAATAAAAACCAAATTTTATTTTTTTGCAATAATGTGAGGGTATTTGTTTCAAAATTTATGTATAGAAAGAAACACTTTAATTTTACTACCTTAGATAAGTAGCTAGATGAATGCTGTTGTGTTAGAAAAATATTCCATCAAATGATTATAATAAATTTATAAATAATTAAGCTTAATTTCTTTTGCTTTTATCACTCAAAGATATTACACTCTGGTAAAGAAAAAAAATACTTTTTAATCATATTTCCTAAACTAATTATAAAAGTGAAAAATATTGCAAATTTACTTATGTTTTCATTAACTGGCACTGTATTAATGGATCACAAATAATTTTTTTTCTTTGCAAACAGCACCAATTCCATAATTTAATGGAGAATAAATCTGCATGTTGCAACCATTTCCTCATTTTAGAAAACCCAATTTTTTTACCTCCTCTTTGTTCATTTTTGTTCATTTGTAAAAAAAAAAAAATCCTAATTAGACAGTTATGGAGAATATTTGCTTTCAAGCCTTACCATAATTTTCTGTTGGTGAATCTCTCACAAAGCATATAATTTGGATGGGACAGTTAGCATACAAAGAACTATAATGTTTTCCAAGCTGGGTAGCTTGAGGGGGAAGAGCAACACAAGCTTCAGCTGTGAAAGGAAAAAAATAAATTAAAGTATACTTCCATTTATGACTTCCTGCTTATGCCTGGTTTGATCAACATAGTTACCGAAATAAACCCCAAAAGTCATTTCTGGTAAACTTCAAACCATTTCAAAGGCAATAGCTATTAAGGGGAAGTGAGGTGAAAAAAATATCACTTAATGAAAAAATCACAGTTATCACAACAGGACAAGAATAAAGATTACTTTACTCTGAACTAATAAATCCAAATTGCTTGTCCCAAGGGGCCCCTCAATATAAGGTATCTAGATTGGACCTGGCACACACTACCTCTAAGCAAATCTCAACCACAAAAAAAAAGAACAAAGTATATGAGGAAATGTAAATGAATACTGTAAAGCTACTTTGGTATCAGTGGGAGATCAGTAAAGTTTGTCAGGAAGTTCCTTCAATATTAAAACATAAAATCTTCTGACAGCCATCACCAATTCTTTTACACAGACAAAAGATTTTATATGAATGTTTCAAGGTGAAAGAGAAGAAAGTGAGGAACTTGGACAAGCTCACCGGAGATGTGTGACAAGAAGTCTCAGAAACCTCCAGAATTAATTCTAGGGCTCCAATAAAAACTGCCCTCAAACCTGTAATTTTGCAGAAAGAAAAGAAAAAGAAATAATTATAATAACAATGATAATGCTGATAATATTAATGATAATAATAGAAGTCCTCCCCTAAACTACCTCCTTAAAGTAAAGTTTAAAATAAAAAATAAAACAAAAGCCTTGAACAAAAAGAGTGTTGTGTGAAAGCAACTGCGCCAAACAGTGATATCAAATTCCTGTCGTGTAATTTTCACAGGAAATTAACATCACTTAAGCAAGTCTAGCAACGGTCTACCACCCTGTACGAAAACAACTTACTTATGGACATTTATTTTATTTCCAATGGCCCGACTTAGATAAATGAAATGAATTGAAATAAAATGAAATGTAAAAAATTTTCAAAGTAAGAAACAAATAAAATTAAAAAATAGAATACAAAAAAAAGAAACAGGAAGGATAATAACGAGAGGGAAAATTAATTAGGAAAACTGGCATAGCCCGCTGATTATTTGTAGCTAATGAAAGGCAAAAGAGGAGAAAACCTGACAGCAAAGTGCACTTCACTTTTCCTCTTATAATTATCCATATATAATCTTCATATGGAGTATAAAAAAATTTGCCAAATTTTTGTATTAGTAAATATAGTTCTTTTAATGTAACGAGAGGAAGAGAAAGAGAGAGGACCTGAAGAAATTCATTTAATAAATAAATAAACAAATAAGAATAAACAAATAAATCAAAAACTAAAGTTATTTTTAAATCTATTAAAAGCTTGATGGAAGTGAGATGGAAAGAAAAAAAACAGAAATGGATCCTTAAAAGTGTTATTCTTTTCGATAGAAATGATGATAAGACATGAGGAACCTTGAGAAGGTATCAGCTGAGGAAGAACAATACATGCCGCAAAAGATCAACAGCAGAAGATTTCCTGCCATAGGAGGGTGGGAAGCAAAAATTTTTTTGGTAATATTTGGGAACGATTCAGTGGCACCAAAGAGGAAACTACATCACAAAATACAATAAAACTCATTTAGGCTGAGGCCAAGGAAGAAAGAATCAGCAAATGACAGGGTGCAGCACTAAAATATAGATAAAGTAGTTCACATGAGAGCAGTTATGCACATTATATATATATATATATGAGTGTGTGTGTGTGTATATATATATATATACATATACATATGTGTGTCTATATGAAAGTATATTTGTATGTATATATGCATGCATATGTGTGCATATATATGTGTGCATGTGTGTGTCTATATATATATATATATATGTATGTATTAAATATATCTGTATATATATGACGAATGTTGGGTAAGCATGGTGGGGAGTACATGTAGATATATGTGTATCAATGTACCTTCATGCACACACATACACTCACATACAGAAACATAAATATATACAATCATATATTTATAAACATATTAATATACACAAATATGTATATTCATTGTATCTTTGCATGTATCTATATATATATATATTTATTAAATAGAGTTAAACAGAATGATAGATAATTTGACACGAGAACGAAAGACAGATATATGCTTGCATATGTCTGTTTTATATTATATATATATATATATATATTAATATTAGATGTATGTATAAATACATATATACTTATAAATATAAATGTATGGGTGTGTATGTGTGTGAGGGACAGAGAGAGTGAGAGTGTGTGTGTGTGTGCATAAATGTTTTTTGTATATGCACATACATGTACATAAAATCACTCATGCACATATATATATATACATATGCAAATATACACATATTACAAACATATTTTTGTATAACACACTAGCACATTAGAGCAAAATATTTGATCTGAAGGTAAGGACCATGTACGCATATATACATATATATAGATAGATACATATATACTGATGTACAAATATAGACAGATAGACAGGCAGATGCATAGATGTATATGTATGTGCATATATGTGTGGTGTGTGCATGTATATATTTATGCATGTGTGTGTATATGTGCATATGTATATATATATGTGTGTGTGTGTATGTATATATATGTGAATATTTGTGTGTGTATATATATATATATGCATATATATATATACACACGCATATATATGCTTATATACACGTATACATACATGTACATACATACATACACACACATGTACCTATAATATATATATATATATATATATATATACAAATGATAGATAGATAGATAGATAGATAGATAGATAGATAGATAGATAGATAGAAAGAGAGACATTCATACATATATATCGTACATATATATCATAACACACACACATATATACAATTTTTTTTGTCAAGGCTGAAAATATGATATACATATTTTTAGAATATGAAATATTTATAATTTTTTATTTCATTTTATTTTATTTTATTTTTACCTAAGTCATGCTTTAACAATAAGATGTGACAACTGTGGAGGAATTCAGCATTCAGCTACCATTTTCATCTTTTAGCTCCATGGGAGATTTTCAACCTTTCAATATTAAAATAGACATTTTTCGCACAAAGAACATACCTTCTAGAAAACACTTCTTTTAGCTAGCTTTCAATGTTAAAGAGCACAAAAAAAAGGTAATGAAATCACTGCCATTTTATGCATAAATAATATTTGCATGTTGTGTTTGGGTGAGGTTTTTTTTAATATGAATTAGGGGATAGGTTACATATACATATATATTTTACTAGAGAGGGTAGCATGTGTTGTTATTTATGTTGTTATAATTATTATTATTGTTGTTGTTGATGTTGTTGTTTAGATTAACATTTATTTGCTTAAGTCCTGACCTAGAAGTGTAATTTATTAATACTGGTAAACATTACTTCATTAAAAACTAATAAACAGTCCCAGGCGATGAGAGAACAGAAAGAGTGATATTCGTTCATATGCATAATACAAGCACAAATACACAGATATATATATATATATGCATACACAGACACCTATGTACACACATACATACATATACATATGTATGCCTGAGATCTTCATTGAATAATCAGTTAACTTTCTACTTTAATAGTAAAACTCTATTAACTCACACTCATGCACTTCAAACCTACACTGCTGCCACTAACATCCATACATCAGCCAAGCACACATGCACTCTCTCTCTCTCCCTCTCTCTCACTCTCTCTCTCTCACTCTCTTTCTGTTACATATATGCAGATACACATAAACAGATACACAAGCTTACATGCATAACAGAGGCAAAATGATACACACAGTCTCACACACACACATATAAGTAAGAAGAACTACAGCGGTGAATAATCTCCAAAATTGCTATCACTCACACACACACACACATATATACACAAGCATGCACACACACACGTGCGTGCACACACACACACACACACACATATACACACTCACACACACACACACAACCAAACACATACACTCTGAAACATACACATAAGCACACACATATACACAGAGAGAGAGATAGAAAGAGAGAGAAAGTGAGAGAAAGAGTGATAGATAGATAGATAAATAGATAGATAGAGAGAGAGAGAGAGAGAGAGAGACAGACAGACAGACAGACACACACACACACAGATAGATAAATAGATAAGATAGATAGATAGATAGATAGATAGATAGATAGATAGATAGATAGACAGACAGATATCAGATACAAGGGGGTATTGAAAAGTTCCTGGCTTTATGAGTATTGCAAAGAGCCTGGTTGGAGGCCCAACGTTCCGCGTTCTTTTACAGGGCTTAGAAAATCTGAAGGACTACTGCAATAAGTGAGTGAATCTGAGAGGGGTATATATTAAATAACATCATAATCAGCTAACTCTCCTGTATTCTCTTTTACTGGAGCCAGGAACTTTTCAGCCCCCCCCCCTCATAGATTTGTGACCAAACAAATAATAAGGTGTTATATCTGTGTGCATGTGCATGTGTATGTGTGTATGTATGTATGTATGTATGTATGTATGTATGTGTATGTGTATATATATTTATATATATTTATAGTGAATCCAAACAAAGAACAAACAAGAAAAAACAATAATGTGATACAAGTACTGTATTATCAGATGCTCAGGAAAGGAAAGAAAGAGGATTTTTATGTTTCGAACAAAGCTCTTCTTCAGAAAATATATATATATATATATACACACACATATATATATGTAACTACACATGTGGTATTGGTAATTTTTTTATTTTTTGGGACTTTTCTGTTTTCCTATTCAACAAAGAGCTACACTTGGAACATCAAAAACTTACTGTTTACTAAGTGCCAAACTAATACATTCTGTTGTTATGTGTTATTGTTATTTGTAATGTTCATTTATTCGATTTGACAATATATATATATATATATAAATATATCTTTATTATATATATATTAAAGGCATTGCTCCAGCATGGTGACAGTCAAGTGACTGAAACAAATGTATATATATACACATATTATATATATATCGTATACCTATGCTCAAATATATATATCATATAAACATATATATACATAGAAGTAGATATAGCTATATATACATATAGGTGTATAAAGTTAATCCTAACAAGAAAGCACAAAAAAACGCAACTACGTGAGGATGTGGAACAAGTGTATACATCTCTATATATAGGTATGTATACATACCTTTATATATATATAAATATATATATATATGCATATACATATATATATATATATATATATATATCTATATATATATATATAATATATATATATATATTATATATATATATATAAATATATATATATATAATATATATATATATACATATACATCAAGATTTGATTGGTCAGGAATGAAAACATTATGTACAGAACACATCATGTACAGAACACATGGTCTTTTATCTATTCACATCCAAAACACACATTACGTTTTCATATCTCCATTTTGGTGTGTAAATGACTCTTGTTGAAATTATAGTGTCGATAAATATATGACTAAATGCAAGAAATGCATTCACTGATTCTGCAAAAAAGCACTTTGGAAAGACTGTTGTTCTTTAACAGCTATTGCTTAAATCAAAAAATGTTCTGAATGGCAATTAGCAGTGAATATGGCCTTTGTACAGATCAAATATGTCCCAAACATATTTGAACTTATCTAAATGCTTGTTTACTCACAGCACTGCTTTTGTGTTCCAACTACAATATTTTGTTTAGCCAGGGCTGGTGTCATGCATGATCGATTCATGTTTTGATGCTGATTTACAATGAGGAAACAAATGTTTTCAAAGTCATTTCTGGATTGCTTCTCTTGTGATACATGGAGCTGATGATAGCCATGAAGCTAGAAATATATTCAGTAATCCAGCAAGACTGAAACAACTACTGGTGTTTTTCAGCAACTACTGCCAAAAGTGAGAAAGATTCTCAGGGGCAATTAGAAGTGAATACAGGTTAAATACACCCCAAACATTTTTGAACTGATCAACATATATAATTGTTTTTGAAATGTAGGACCATCTTCAGAGAATGGCAAATCTATTTTCTAAGAAATAAAAAAATGTTAGCTAGTTAGTAGAGTTGGTAGATCAAATTCTTCAATAAATATTGGTTGGAAATGTCTGTACACTAATTTTGATCATTTGCAACCAAGAATCAAAGGAGGTTAAGCATGATATAAATGAATATACAAGTTCTGATCAACTTCAAAAGCTCACAAAACCTTACTGGAGCAATACTTAATCAAGATAACAGAAGGAAAGTCCATCCAACTGGTAGCATAAGGCATAAGACCCAACTGGTACACATTTTGTAGTATGGGCCATCTGTAGAGAGCTCAAAAAACATACAAAGGGAGAGCAACAGAGCAAGAAGCAACAAATATTGGTGCCAGAAGCTTCTGTTTGCAGAACACCACCAATCGCAGTATTCTTACTAACTTTAAGTATGAAATTCTCAATTGCTGCAACAAAGTAGTTAGCAAAATCATGATGCTGCCAAATAACACTGAAGCCTTGGGATCTGTGACAAAGAATTTGAGATCCAACCTTTGAAAGCTAGACATTGATCTAGAACTGTATGTAGTGCAGAAAACCCACTCACCAGGCCCAGTAAGAATTATCCAGAAGGTACTTGAAACAAAGATGAGAACAGATACGAGTAACATAAACGGAATTTTATAAAAGGAACAAATATTGCTCCTTATTCTACTCCATTAGTTGTTGTCTAATAAGAAGCATAAATAAACTGGTTGATTATTTAAGTCTTTTATCAGTTCTTCATATATTGTATGAAGAACTATGAAAATCATGAAGGTAGGTGAGGACTCAGATTTGAAAGTTTTGCTTGTGTACCCCTTAAGTTTATGTTTCTTTTTTGGAAATTATACTTGAAACAACATTCTTGAAATTATATTCAAAATAACATTGCTTTACAACAAAATTTAAGACAATATTTTAAAAAATAATTTACAAAAAATAAGTTACCTACAAATATTCGTTTATTTCCTTTGACTAAAATTTAATATTAATAATAATGAAATTTTATTGTTAAAAATCAATTATTTTACAGAACTTTTTTTGTTTTTGTTTATTTTTTTATTTGTTGTTTGTTTGTTTTGACAGTTATTCTGTGTAGAGATGTAAGATATTTCCATTTAACTGGAAATAAAATATAATAAAGTGTAGGAACATATATGTAATGATACAGATGCACAGAATATTAAACCTTTTACATATTATAGATTTGAAACAACATCTCAAAACCTGATAACTAACCATATCTTAAAGCCATGCTGATAACATTTATCTTCATAAACTAGCCAATCCACATTATAAACAAACCAAGTTGTTTTAACCAAAGCACCAAGATTTTGTCATCGTTTATTTCCACAAATAAAGGTTATACCTGCAGAGAATGTTTAAAAAAAATAAATAGAAACTCTTTGAAAACTGCTGTTCCTGCCAACAAAACAATAACCGTTCTGATGAATATTTGAATTATATCAAGTGCTGACTTCACAATAGCCTTATCGGTGAGAGTGCAATAGCAATACAGGAATTACTTCACTGCCTGCTGGCTGTATCAGCATTGATAATCCATTATGACAGCATGTAGCGGACATATGAGATATTGGTTGTCCATGAAAGGAAAGACACATACTGATTGCTGGAAATATCAGAAAATCATGTACATGGCACTTATTAAACTGGTCTGTTGCCACAGATGTTAGGAAGAAAACAAGAGGAAAAATTCAATTAATGCAGTCCATTCACTCATCATTTCTCACACAAATTATCACCAATTATAACAAGTCAAGTCAAAGTCTCAGAGTCGTGACTGTTAGACAAGTGACTAAGAATGGAAAAACATCTGTTTATTTGGATCACGTTTATTACTTGTCGAAATGATAATGAGGGTAAGAAATAAATTAGTCTGAGTATTAAATCAGTCACAGACGATGCTGGAAAAATGGCAAAAGTTCTATTTTGGTTGATTTGACAAAATTAATGTTTTATATACGGCAATGGAAATTAAGTACATGGCTATTAAAGACAAACAGTGATAATCTGGTTGAGTGAGAACATGATATATATAAAACCAGTTGGCTAAATGTTGCTTATAAATCTCAGTTGTCTGATATATTGGCTTCTAATGATTCACAATATTTCTATTCAGATATTTCTTAAAGTATGCGACATATGGCTCACCAGCTAAATTAGTATCATCTTCAAACATATTTTTCTTTTCACTGTTTCCATTGAGAATGACATGTATGAATGCATTTGCATGTCTCTGTATGAATGTACGTATTTGCATCTAGATATTTGCTTATATTTGCTTATATATATGTGTGTGCATGTGTTTCCCTGCTGTTGTTGTTTAGCCCAAGTCAACAGAGAAGCCATACAGCAAAAGTGCTCCAGCTATGACCTTTCCATTTTTTATTATTATTGTTGTTGTTGTTGTTATCATCATCATCATCATTATTATTATTATTATTATTATTATTATTATTATTATTATTATTATTATTATTACCATCATTATTAAGGTGGTGAGCTATTAGAATTGTTAGCATGTTGGGTAAAATGCTTAGGCATTTCGTCCATCTTTACACTCTGAGTTCAAATTCCACCAACGTCATTTTGCCTTCCATCTTTTTGGGGTTGATGAAATAAGTACCAGTTGAGCACTGGGGTCCCCACAAATTTCAGGTCTTGTGCCTATAGTAGAAAGGATCATCATCATCATCATCATTATTATTATTATTATTATTATTATTAAGTGAGAGAGCAGTTCATGCCATCAAAGTGACACTGGGGTAAAATATACGAAGCCCAATATACCCATCATGACTACCCGTCTGATAAAGGTACACCAGGCACATGCATCACAACCATATGTGCGCGACATGGTGATCTCATATCAAGATAAACAGCACATGACCTTGCAGGTGGAGCCCAGTTAGAATTTTCTTCAGGTTGAGTAGCCCATCCTGCTCAAAAGGTCCCTGAATAAGGGTTGCTTTAGGATGTTGAACGAAACACCTATGTTTCCAGAGGTGAATTATTCAAACCCCAAAGAATCCCTCTCAACACATGGCCATGATGCTCCCCCACTACTTCTGCTCGTGATCAGAGATGCACATATCGTCAGCCACTAAGGGACATGCTCAACTGGTTAAGGCCAAACAACTGACAAGCAAATCTGTGGTATTGAGCAGAATATTTGCTGTAGCCCATCTTTTATACCAAGACAAAACAATGTACATGTTATTATTATTATTATTATTATTATTATTGTATGAAAACTCACAGCTTATTTTGCTGGGTATGATGGAAAGTGTCAGCTGTCCACAGCTAGCAAACTGAGGTAACACTTGTTTACTGATCATGCTTCAAGGACCCAGCGAAGAATCCTTGCAGTTCCAAGTAATGTTGATTTTTGTTGGTGTTCTACCTTCACACTTGCACCAATCTTTTTCAGCCATGTTGGTTGTTGAGTGCTGATACTTCCAAGTGCACCAATTACTATTAGTATCACGTCTACTTTCTGCATTGACGACAACTTTCATATTTCCCATTTTAAATTGTCATAATTGTTTATTTTTACTTCTTCTTTCTCATTGACCCTGTTGTCACCGAGGCAAGCTATGTAGATTATCATACATGTTCATTCTTTTTTATTCACCACAACAATGTCCAGTTTTCAATGTCTGGTTGGGTGATCACACTGGATCATTACATCCCACAGGATTTTGCAATTCTCGATTTTGGTGACTACATCTGGAGTTTGTTCATAACATGTCTTTGCTTTTTGTAGGCCATGATTTCCACAGAGCTGCCTAGGGATCATTGTTTATTATTATCATCATCATCATCATCATTATCATCATCATCATCATCATCATCATCATCATCATTATTATGATATATACCATTGACTACATGGAGCAATATGTCTTTCTTTAAGTCTGAGAAAGAGGAACGATATTTAACGGATATTTCTAGCAATGTATCAGTGTTCACCTACTCTGCTATTGGGGTCTGAGAAAAGCATAAAAACTGAAAATTATTCTAAGTCACTGTAACCTTTTGTCTTCACATTTGTTTAAGACATGCTATCATATTCTGGAGGCTTCAAGGTTATAATCTAATTGACATCACCTTCTGCTGAATCATTTCCCTTGTTCCTACTGACAATCCCGAGAATCTTAGGAAAACATACATACATATTCATACATACATACATACATACATACATACATACATACATACATATATACACACACATACATATATATATACATATATATAGGGAGAGAGAGAGAGAGAAGTTACAAGTTAGAGGTTATGCAACCATCTAAGTGGTAAATGTATCCATAGACACTACTTCTAATTGTAATATGTTGCTCCATTTCTTCTCTTACTTTTCTGTATATATATATATATATATATATATATATATATACACACACACATATGTATGTATACATATACATATGCACACACACACACACACAGGAATAAATGCTTGTTTTTATGCCTAGTTATAATAAAGATTAAACTGAAAAAACTACTCACAAAATTTTTTGTAGAGAACGTATTTATTATACATTTAGAAGAGGGTGACAGTAGCTTCAAAGTTTCAACCTACTAGTCTTTTTTTCAGAATGTCTGAACAAAGGCTAGCAAACCAAAACCTCAAAATTAATATCACTATTTTTCTAATAAAAACATATAAATATACATACATACAGACATACATCAGACATACTCACATAAACACATACATATATGTACATATTCTTTTCTACTCTAGGCACAAGGCTCGAATTTTTGGAGGAGAGGGCCACAGTTGATTAGATCGACTCCAGTACGCAACTGGTACTTAATTTTTTAACCCCACAAAGATGAAAGGCAAAGTCAACCTCAGTGGAATTTGATATACGTATATATTATATTTTGTTTTTGCCAAAAGAACACACACTCTATATGTTCGTTCTTCACACATTATTGTTCTTATTTTATCTTATGGCCACTGTCTAGAAATCTTTCATCACACATCTGTGACTTCTTCAGTGACCTTCTCCATCAACGTGTATCCTCCTGCTCAACCTGGGCCATATGTATGTGTACATATATACATACATATACGTTTATCAATTCATTTTGCAAGATTCCTGATGTGAAATTGTGTGTTGAAACAGATATTGTTGTATTTCGGGATGGTCATTTTATTTATTTATTTTTTCTTTTTTTGCCAAATAAACATATGCACTACATATATATTTTTTTCTTCACTCATTTATTACAGGTCTTATTTATTTTATTTTATGTCCATTGTCCGGAAATCTTTCGTCACACATCTGTGACCTCTTCAGAGACACTTTTCATTTCTGTGTGTGTTCTTGTTCCACTTACTCCATTCTTTTCCTCTAAGATGTTTATACGTGCATGCATTTGTGTCCTTGTTTGTGTATGTGGAAGGGTGGATGTATGTATGTGTATGTGTATGCTTGTGTGTGTGTGTCATAGTTTTTAGCAGCAGTGTGGCCTTCCACTCAGCCCCATCTTCTCATCCCAATGTGCTGCTGCTACCAAGAAAAAAGGAATAAGACTAGTAATAAACAAGTGGAGAAAAAAAAACATATATAGTTTGTGTGTTTATTTGGCTAAAAACATAAATAAATAAATAAATTACCATCCCGAAATACAACAATATATATAAACAATATGTGTGTGTGTGTGTGTTTGTGTGCACACATATATATATATATATGTATATATGCGTGTGTATGTATATATATATATATATATATCATCATCATCATCATCGTTAAAGGGCCGCTTTCTGTGCTAGCATGGGTTGGACGATTTGACTGAGGACTGGAGAAGCAAATAGCTGCACCAGGCTCCAATCTTGATCTGACAGAGTTTCTACAGCTGGATGCCCTTCCTAATGCCAACCCCTCCAAGAGTGTAGTGGGTGCTTTTATGTGCCACCGGCATGAGAGCCAATCAGGTGGTACTGTATGTATATATGAAACCAAGTGGTTGGGCTCACATTTATAAGACCGTCGTTTCCATTTCCAGACATGGTTGTGTATTACGACTTTGAGCAAAAGACTTCACTTCAAATTGCTCTGGTCTTCCTTCCAACCTGAAAAGAAATGCAAACAACAGCTAGGGAGCTAATTCTGCTATGGACTGCCTTCTCATTCAAAAGATAATATTACATTCTTGAACATTTATATGCCTTGGAAGCCAGGATAAGCTCCAGTTTAATAAGGCTGTTGGCTTATGACAAACCTAAGACCCAAGCTAGATCAATGCCTGAACCAACTGCAGTGATTAATAAAAATTCTTATATTTACCATTTTCCAACCTAAACAAGGAGGCCATCTAGAAGAGTTGCAGGAAGCCATGGTTGAAGCCAATGGCGATTTTATTAAATAGATTTACTCTTTAGTATTTCAAGATATTTTAAAGTAGTTTTGGTAAATATATCTGTTAAAATGAGATGTCAGTGCTATTTTCATTTTTGATTAATTTAGATGATAGTTTTTTCACCACACCCTGTGTGTATGTGAGTTTGTGTGTATAATGCAACAAAAGCATATACATAATCATGCAGACACATATATAAATATTTTGTGTGTGTAGTTTGTGGAGTTTGGGGTGAGTATATGTGTGTGTGTAGTTTGTGGGGGTTGGGGTGAGTATATGTGTGTGTGTAGTTTGTGGGGGTTGTGGTGAATGTGTGTGTGTGTGTGATATCTGTGTGAGTTTTCAAGTGTCTGTGTGTCACTGTGTATAAGCATGCCTGCTGTTCTTATATGAATGCATGTGCAGTTTTAATTACATGTATGTCTGTTACTATGATGCTTTGGTGATCTCTACAGACAACAGTCCTGAATGTTACTGTGTTGGCTGAAAGTTCCAGAAGAAAATCCTTGTCTTATATCTTCATAATATTCCTGGAGGCTTCATTACATTTATACTTCCTTCCTTCTTTCCTACATATCTACATACATTATACATACATATCTTCCTACATAGAATTACACGTGCACAGACGCACACATGTATATCTATGTAAATTTATACATATATATATATAGATGTACACACATACATATATACATAATACATATATGTGTGTGTGTGTGTGTGTGTGTGTGTGTGTTCATGTATGTATGCAGGTATGTTTGTATGAAGGTACACAGGTAGATATGCATGTATATATGGATGCTTACATATACATATACATATACATACGCATGCAAGCATAGCTACATATACATACATGTATACACTTGAACTTGTGTGTACACACACACACACATATAATGAAAAAATAGGCATATGTGTGTATATATGTATTTATGTATGCATGCATGTATGTACGTATGTATATATAAATAGATACATACATACATATATACATTCATACATACATGCATACATGTGAGTGAGTGAGTGTGTGTATGTACGTTTATACATACATAAACACATATGTATACATGTAGGCATGAGCATACATAGATAAACACACACATACGCACACATACAGACAGATACTTACATGTACATGTATAATCCCATTCACTTATACATACACCCCAAAGTCTCAAAGCCATAAAAGTATATACAGAAACACATGAATATTCATATACATTTATATATACATTTACAAACATGCGTGCACACACACACACACATACACACATACGTGCACACACGCACACAAATATATACACACATGTGTGTGAAGATGCACATACATACACAGAGCCAGTCTGGTCTTCATTTTATGGTGATAATTAGGAAAAACAATCATCAGGGCTCGGAGGCAGAGCATGGATAGTTTCATAAAAGTATCAGTTTTGTTAATGAGATGAATGTAAATTATGGCACTACACAACCCCTAATGGCACTGTGAACAGTGGCAGGATGGAGAATCACTTTGGAAATTACAGAAGAAATTATAAATACACACACACACATGTCTACACACACAACACACTCATACACACATATACAAACACAATAACACACATACACTCACACACACACACACATACAAATACAATGACACATATTTTCATTTATATATCTACTAATCTCTCTCTCTCTCTCTGCATATATATATTGTGTGTGTACACACATACATATATATATATATGTGTGTACACACATACACACACACACACAACACACACACACACACCAACACACACACACCACACACACCAC
>NC_042999.1:112967252-112972252 GCF_006345805.1 Octopus sinensis
TTTCCGCTAAATGAATGTGATTATCACTAACTGTTAAAAAATGTCACCAACGATTCTCATTATCAAAGAAAAAAAAAAGATAAGCCAGAGCAAAACACATCTCAGTAAGTTTCACAATTTTTATAATCTTCCCAAAGGGACATACTCTCAAGAAAATTAAGGGATGTCTCTCTCCCTGTAGTCTAACAGCAATCGAGGACCAGACTGAAATTTCTATATTTCCTGGTGAGGGTTCTGGTTTAGCCACTTACATCTCGACTATGCAACCACCAAGTTGCGCAGGGTCATATGTTATTAATAGCGTGCACAGTGCGACCAGATATAATAGCACACACACGCGCATGCACGCCCACCAGTCTGTACGCACGCACACGCGCGCATACTCACATACGAGTGCGCACGCACACACACAAACATATTTAGGTTTCGGATGATTATTTTTGCTACTTAAAGCTTTATATCCTTAGGACAGACTGTGGCCATTAATATTGTTTATCACTGTAGAGTCTTCTAGGTATTGGGTTCTTTTACGCTATTAACAATACACACACTCTCACACATACAAACACACACCAACTATCTACATATACACCACTAACTACGCTCACACGCGCACTCTTACACACTCCTATTTATACATACATATACATGTGGGCGTATATATATATATATATATATATATATATATATATATATATATATATATATTATTATTGTGTATTTATATATATATATATATATATTTGTGTATTTATATATATATATATATATATTTGTGTATTTATATATATATATATTTGTGTATAGAGAAATGTGTTCGCATGGATGATGGTTCACTTGCGCTGAATGAGGATGCAAAGAGAGAGGTTTGGAGATGCCACTATGAAAGGTTGCTCAACAAAGAGAATGAATGGGATAAAGAGAGTCTGCCGAATGTCGACCCAATAGAGGGACCAGCTATCCGAGTTGACAGTTCCATGGTAGTTAAGGAAATTAGTAGCATGAAGACAGAGAAAGCCCCAAGCCCATCAGGAATTACTGCTGAGATGCTCAAAATATCTGGCAGTGTCGGCTATAGCCTAGTCACCCATATAGTTAAGCAGGTGATACACGAAGGAGTCATACCCAATGACTGGTGTAGTAGCATAATAGTCAACTGCTACAAAGGTAAGGGTGACGCTCTAGATACAAGTAATTACAGAGGTATCAAGCTGTTGGATCAGGTGATGAAGGTTACGGAAAGCGTCATAGCCCAACTGATTAGAGAGAGAGTCAACCTAGACGAGATGCAGTTTGGTTTCGTGCCAGGGAAAAGCACCACTGATGCCATATTTCTGGTGAGACAGCTGCAGGAGAAATACCTAGCGAAAGATAAAACTCTGTACCTGGCTTTCGTTGACCTGGAGAAAGCCTTTGACAGGGTCCCCCGTTCCCTTATCTGGTGGTCAATGAGGAAACTAGGTATAGATGAATGGTTAGTGAGAGCTGTGCGTGCCATGTACAGGGACGCTGTTAGTAAGGTGAGGGTTGGCAACGAGTACAGCAAAGAAATTCCCTCACTCAGCCCCCTCCTATCTATCATAGTCCTCCAGGCAATAACGGAGGAATTCAAGACAGGATGCCCCTGGGAGCTCCTCTATGCTGATGACCTTGCTCTAATTGTTGAATCACTATCGGAACTCGAGGAGAAGTTTCAGGTGTGGAAGCAAGGATTAGAATCGAAGGGCCTTAGAGTCAATCTAGCTAAAACCAAAGTCCTAATAAGTAGGAAGGTAGACAAATTTCAAACGCCATAGGTAGATGGCCCTGCTCGATCTGTAGAAAAGGCGTAGGTAGGAACTCTATAAGATGCACCAAGTGTAAGCTATGGGCACATAAGAGGTGCAGCAATGTCAAAGGAAGGCTAACTAGGAAAATAGTTTTTGTATGTGGCAGATGCTCTGGTGCAATAAACACTGAAAGTGCGCAGAGACCATCTTCCGTCACATTCCAGGGAGAAAAACTTGAAATAGTTGATAGTTTCCGTTACCTAGGTGACCAAGTCAGTAGCGGGGGTGGGTGTGCCGAAAGTGTAACTGCTAGAGTAAGAATAGCCTGGGTAAAGTTCAGAGAGCTCTTACCTCTGCTGGTGACAAAAGGCCTCTCGCTCAGAGTAAAAGGCAGACTGTATGACGCATGTGTGCGAACAGCCATGCTACATGGCAGTGAAACATGGGCCGTGACTGCTGAGGATATGCGTAAGCTTGCAAGAAATGAAGCCAGTATGCTCCGTTGGGGGCCGTGACTGCTGAGGATATGCGTAAGCTTGCAAGAAATGAAGCCAGTATGCTCCGTTGGGTGTGTAATGTCAGTGTTCATACCAGACAGAGTGTAAGTGCCTTGAGAGAAAAGTTGGACCTAAGAAGCATCAGATGTGGTGTGCAAGAGAGGCGTCTACGCTGGTATGGACACGTAGTAAGAATGGATGAAGATAGTTGTGAGAAAAAGTGCCACACCCTGGCGGTTGAGGGAACCTGTGGAAGAGGCAGACCCAGGAAAACCTGGGACGAGGTGGTGAAGAACAACCTTCGCTCTTTAGGTCTTACCGAGGAAATGACCAGAGACCGAGACCTTTGGAAGTATGCTGTGTGTGAGAAGACCCGGCTGGACAAGTGAGGCCATAACCCATGGCCCCTACCTGGAACGTAGTCAGTGCACCTATGTATACCTTCCTTCTTGGGACACATAACTCTACTTGTGAAGACCTGTTGAGGCAAGTGAAAATGGACAAAATCAAAAACAAACTCGATGAACATTAATGGAATTTGTAGTTTTGTGGTAACAGTGCAGGTGGCACATACGAAAACCATCCGAACGTGGCCGTAGCCAGTACCGCATTGACTGGCCTCCGTGCCGGTGGCACGTAAAAAACACCATCCGAGCGTGGCCGTTCGCCAGCCTCGTCTGGCACCTGTGTCGGTGGCACATAAAATCACCCACTACACTCTCGGAGTGGTTGGTGTTAGGAAGGGCATCCAGCTGTAGAAACACTGCCAGATCTGACTGGCCTGGTGCAGCCTTCGGGCTTCCCAGACCCCAGTTGAACCGTCCAACCCATGCTAGCATGGAAAGCGGACGTTAAACGATGATGATGATGATGATGATATTTATTTGTGTATTTATATATATATATATTTTTACCCATGTGGCTATGGCCATGCTGGAACACCTCTGTGAATTTATATCCTTTCCACAACCAACTACAGAAGGGGGCTCTGGAAAGGGTACCAATTCACGTACGTGCTCCAGCACGACTACAGTCGCATGGCTGAAACGTATAAAAGAATAAAAAAGAATACATGCGCGCACGCACACACACATACGCACGTATATATATATATATATATATATATATATATATTAGTACACACACATACACCCATATATTTCTTTTTATCTTTTATTTTATACTTGTTTCGGTCATTTGACTGCTGCTATGCTGGGACACCGCCTTGAAAGGTTTTAGTCGAACAAATGGGCCCCAGGACCCTTTTAAAAACCTAGTACCTATCCCCGCTATGTTATGGGGATGTAAACACACCAACATCAGTTGTCCAGCGACAGTGTGGTACAAACACAGACACAAAGACACACGACGGGTTTCTTTTAGTTTCCGTGTATATATATATATGTCTGGATATATATATATATATATATATATATATATATATCCATACATACATATATACAGGTAAGAACAAAAGAAACAAAAAAATCGAAATCTTTTTTTCATCCATTTTGTAAAATAAAAGAAATTTGGATCCAGAATGAAACTACTACCGAAATCTTATAGTCTTTATCTCTTCGGTTATTTGCTGTAAAACCTTGTATTCCTGGTTAAAATCGCTCCTCATAAAATGACTTTTACTTGTATTTCTCAACCTGAAAATTGAAGTTCGAATTTTTTTTCATACGGTTCAATATTTAATGAAATGTTAATTTGTAGCTGTTTTATTATTAGCTTTATATCTGCAATGGTAGTCAAACGAATCAATGTTTAAATATTATAATATTATTAACATTTAAATTATGGGTTTTGTTCACCCAAGATAAGATTTCTCTCTTTTTCTCTCTCCTCCCTCCTCTCTCTCTCTCAGTCTCTCTGTCTCTTTCTTATCCAGTCACTCACATTCTCTCATTCTTTCAGCTTTTCACTTTCTTACTCTCTTCCCTCTCTTTCGGTCTCTCCGGCTCTTCTAAGTCTAAAAATGTCAAACTTAATGATAAGGTTGAAAAAATAAAAAAAGATAAAAACAAAGAAACAAAACACGTTATTATTGAAAAACAAATATTATTAACATTTAAATTGTTTTTTTTTCTTTTTAGCAAAGATAAGATTTCACTTTCCCAACGTCTCTCTTTTTCTCTCTCTTTCTGTAAACACGTTAAATATAGAGGTACACTTGACTAACATTTTTATTGTTAAAAAGGATTTCAACATTTTTCTCGTTCGACTTGGATGATGCTTTCATAATTTTATTAGCAGTTTTTACCATTCGTTAATTCTTGATGAACAAGGCAGGCCAATGACCTCTCTCTTTGTTGTTTTACAGTGTATCAATGGAATCTACTATAAGGCTCCCCAAATTTTCCAGTCTCGGACAGTTTATATATCTTGTGAAAGGCATCATAGATTCAAATTTTGTGGGACTTCGGCACAAAATTTCCAATACTCAAACAGCATATAATAAGAACCGCAGAAATTTTACAGTTTATATATCTTAATTCTATTTTGATGTATAAATATATAGGCCTTCTTCGTAATATCATTTCATTATATTAACGATTTCGATGATGTCTCCGATCTCGTTCCATAGCTAATATTTCTATACTGTCATCATCATCATCCGGTCGGGCGTCTTGCTCGGACCAATAATTCATATTGGTCTTTCGATAACTGAATGTTTCATCTGCGCACACCACGACTACAGATGGTAGCAGCAGGTCGTTAACTGAACAGG
>NC_042999.1:112974752-112989752 GCF_006345805.1 Octopus sinensis
TTTTTGTTTTTTCCAACGGATTTCCTATTTCTTCCTGAAGAGAAAGACACAATATGGTCTCATTATTCAATCGGATTTTGGTAAATTGTGCCTTTCGAAACACGTGTAGAATGAAATAAAACGATTTCTGTGCAATCTTCGTTCAGCTCCATTTCTTCAATTCACCAATAATATTTCAATTTCAATTATCCGCACCAATGCACGGTTGCAACACCATATGGTTGTATCTCCAACCGTGCTGTCTTCTGCTGTGATTTTTGCTACCAAGGTATCGGTTAAACTTTTGATTAATCTGCTACAAGATTATTCATCTTTCTATTTCACATAATATATATATATATATATATATATATATATATATATATATATATATATATATATATATATATACGTAACGTAAAGTGTTGGCTAAAGATCTATAGACGTGCTCTATGATATTTCATAACAATGAAACGAAACACTTTAAATCTTTTTCGTTGCCATGTTTCTGTTGACATACAGTGCTTTTGTATAAATTAACTTGGAAAATAATGAATAATTTAGCGAAATAATTGTAATTAAGTTGATGTTTGGAACATAAATTAGCATGGAATTTCGATGAAATTTAATTTAGATCACTTTAAAACAGCAAGCTTGTATCATAGGACCAAGGGCGGTTTGAAGCAGGCTGGTATTGATTAGATTAACACAATATAATAAAGATCGTTAATACTCGGACACATATAATACAGAATATTCTTTTCTACTCTAGGCACAAGGCCGGAAATTTTTGGGGAGGGGGCCAGTCGATTAGATCGACCCCAATACTCAACTGGTACTTAATTTATCGACCCCGAAAGGATGAAAGGCAAAGTTGATCTCGGCGGAATTTGAACTCAGAACATAAAGACAGACAAAATACCTATTTCTTTACTACCCACAAGGGGCTAAACACAGAGGGGACAAACAAGGACAGACAAACGGATTAAGTCGATTATATCGACCCCAGTGTGTAACTGGTACTTATTTAATCGACCCCGAAAGGATGAAAGGCAAAGTCGACCTCGGCGGAATTTGAACTCAGAACGTAACGGCTGTAAGAAATACCTATTTATTTACTACCAACAAGGGGCTAAACACAGAGGGGACAAACAAGGACAGACACACGAATTAAGTCGATTACATCGACTCCAGTGCATAACTGGTACTTATTTAATCGTCCCTGAAAGGATGAAAGGTAAAGTCGACCTCGGCGGAATTTGAACTCAGAACATAACGGCAGTAAGAAATACCGCTAATCATTTCGCCCGGCGCGCTAACGTTTCTGCTAGCTCGCCGCCTGATAATACAGAATATTACAGAGGTATGCGTGCGTGCGCGTGTGCGTGCGTGCGTGCGTGCGTGCGTGCGTGCGTGCGTGCGTGCGTGCGTGTGTGTGTGTGTGTGTGTGTGTGTGTGCGTGTGCGTGCGTGTGTGTGTGTGTGTGGTGTGTGCGTGTGTGTGTGTGTGCGTGCGTGTGTGTGCGTGTGTGTGTGTGTGTGTGCGTGTGTGTGTGTGTGCGTGCGTGTGTGTGCGTGTGTGTGTGTGTGTGTGAAGCTTTTTGTCAAATGCATATTCTATTATAATTGCTTCTGTTATAGGAAGTTGAAATTTTCGGGAAGGGTAATCTATTATATTGACTCTTGTAATTGAATACAACTTAATTTTATCGAACTCCGGGACGACGAAAAGTAAAGACGAACTAAGCGAGATTTGAATTCAGAACATAAAAACTCGTAACAAATGTCGCAATGTATATTTTCCCGATATCCGAACAATCTTGACAATCCACCTCTCTCAAATGTTATAATAAAATCCACCTCTCAAATGTTATAATAAAATCCACCTCTCTCAAATGTTATAATAAAATAATAAATGCACTCTTTTAAAGCCTAGCCAGGCTCATAGGCCCGGTTTCCCGGTTTCAATGGCGTATGTCTTCCCCAGTTGGACGGGACGCCAGTCCATCGCAGCGTTACTCATTTTTGCCAGCTGAGTGAACTGGAGCAAGGTGAAATGAAGTGTTTTGCTCAAGAACACAACGCGTCGCCCGGTCCAGGAATCGAAACCACAATCTTACGATCATGATACTGACACCCTAACACTAAGCCACGCGCCTCCACCTAAACTGTTATATTGGTTTCAAGTTTTGGTGCAAGGCTTGCAATTTCGGGGGAGGGGGTTAAGTCGATTACATCGGCTCCATTTCTCAATTGTGACTAATTTTATCGACCCTAAAAGAGATGAAAAGCAAAGTCGAACTCAGCGGAATTTGAACTCAAAACGTGAAGACAGACGAAATGCCGCTAAGTATTTTGCCCGGAGTTCTATCGATTCTTCCAGCTTACTGCCTTCTCTCATATGTTATTTTGGTAGTGCTTTCGATTATTCTCAGTAGAACACTATATGAAACATTCTAAAACGTTTAGTATTTAATACACATATAAATCTCTTAGAACGTTTCTCGGTAACTTAAGGACTTCAGTGAAGTCTTCTTATAATAATGGTTTCAAAGTTTGGCATAGGGCCAGCAGTTTTTGAAGGGAAGGAAAGTTGATCACATTTCCTGCAGTACTTGACTAGCACTTATTTCATCGATCCCCGCGAAGATAAAAGGCAAAGTCGATCACGGTGGAATTTGGACTTAGAACGCTAAGCAATTTGTCGGTTGTGCTAACGATTTTACCAGCTCGCCGCATTTTTCTTATAATAATCCATTTTACTATAGACACAAGATCTGAAATATTTGGGGAAAGGGACTAGTCGATTACATCGAACCCAGTGCTTGACTGTTGCTTGTTTCATCGACCCCCGAAAAGATGAAAGGCAAAGTCTATCTCACCGAAATTTGAACTCAAAACGTAAAGATGGACGAAATGCCACTAAGGCTTTTGTCCGGTATATTAACGGTTCTGCTGGTTCACTGCATAATTCTTACTTATGATAATAATCTATTGAAGACAGCAAATAGAGAGAGACGTTAGAATGTTGGCTGGAATTACTTCGCGTTATTTCTTCCGATTTTCTGTGCTCTGAATTCAGTTCCAGTTGAGATTAACTTTGCCTTTTACCCATTTGGGGCAGATAAAGAAAACAGGGACCAATCAGGGGCATTTATAGGAACTGTTAGATGATCGAACAAGATACTGTGTATTACCTGTGTTACTAGTGCCAAGCTGTTGGACCTTGAGTCGGCGGCCTTTCCTTGAATAACATTGGTAGTATAAAAACGGAGAGACTTGTATGCATGGGCAACTGCCAATTTTCAGAAAAATCTTGCCCAGGCCTGCTTATATATATGTGTAAATTAACGGTCAAA
Source organism: Octopus sinensis (assembly GCF_006345805.1). Classification (NCBI taxonomy): domain Eukaryota; kingdom Metazoa; phylum Mollusca; class Cephalopoda; order Octopoda; family Octopodidae; genus Octopus; species Octopus sinensis. The sequence goes on from NC_042999.1 coordinate 112,978,090, forward strand.
CATTCATTTACACAGTGAATGAAAGAAGATCACATTTATTTGATGTTCAAATAATTTTTGTCAATTTTAACTTAAATTTGTTATTGTTCAGCAGAACTTCGAATAGACTTTGTGTTAATTACGTATCTTTACGATCAAGAATTCACCTTCTTGGTCGATTTTGACGTTCATTCATTAAAAAAAGGACCATATTTACTTCCGGGAGCTGAGAGTGGCCCGATCTTTTCTAGGTGCCTGTTTTTACGACGTTTAGGTGCGTCCATTTTTGTTTTGTTTTTAAATATATTTTCAGATAAATGGGTTATGTATATATCATTTAATTTTAATTTGTTGTATTTTGTATTTCGTATTTTGTCTCACGTCAATTTGTTGCATGCGTACACCTCAGCATATTTGCTTGCAATCTATTATTTGATGGTTTCTTGTGACCAATAGTGAAATAATAATAATAATAATAATAATAATAATAATAATAATAATAATAATAATAATAGTAATAATAATAATAATAATAATAATAATAATAATAATAATAATAATAATAATGATAATAATGATAATCTTACAAAAAGCTATTGCATGCTAATATAGTTAACAGATACATATCTGAGATGTGATACAGGTCTTCTCAAATCTGAAGGATCTTTCTTAGGATTCTTGCAGAATATGGGATGGAAACATTTTTTACGTATCTCTAATCTTAATTCAAATGTCCTTCAACTTTTTAGATAACCATGTGAAAGTTGTGCCGTGTGCACCAGTTACCACCGAATTAATGTTCACCTTCTTATTCGACAATCTTTCCATAATCTCGCTAGGCCCTGACATTTCTTTATTTTCCCAATTTTCTTGAAAATTCAATGATCATACTGTGTTCTTTCTGTCTCCACGATTACATCTGGTCTCTTTACCAGATGTAATTGTGGAGACAGAATATTATCAGTTTTCTCTCAGGAAAAATCCTATAAAATCCTCTAATTACCGTTTACCAAGCCAGCTTCTGGTTCATGCCCATATCACTCTCCATCGCTCATGATCTTAGTTAACATCACAATGTATTCTTTTTACTTTGATTTATACTCTTTTTGTGCTTGCTAACTGCACTTACTTAGAAGTCTTAGCTGTCCGATTGAGTTTTATCAAGCTTTGTGCTTATCAAATTCATTCTAATAGCTTGTCCTTGAGCAGCTGTAATCAGCCATTAAATTTCGCGTTTTAGATTTCCATCTTTCAGCCACAATCAGCATTCTTCAAATCCAACATTGTCGGTTTGTTGCATTGATTGGCGATGTAGTTCTTTCTCTTTCTTGTCGCTTTTCTTTCTGTTCTCGAAATCTCTCACCGTTTTAAATGATTCCCTTGTATTGTTAACCGCAGGTAATAGCCTTTAATCACTGTACACAACATCGTTTTTCAACCCCCAAATTGCAGTACTGATGAAATTTTCTGTATTAAACAAACTTCTACTCCTGTCTCTTCTTAATAAATAGAGCCTACCGATATTAATTTTAGTGTGGCGAGCGTTATGAATTGTGAACAGCATTCTAGTTCTCTTATCTAACTTCTCTAGTTCTGTCTTAGTTCACTGAAAAGAGAGGAGTAGAGTAGCTCAAGTAGCACAGTTTAAGTATTAGTTACTTAAATGATATTACCTTCATTTAATTTCAACACCTGCCCTAGGGAGATCTCCTCATTTATTTTTCATTGCCTTATTTTTTTATCGCCTGCAGTATTCCTAATCACTTGTATCCTTCATTATCTTTCAGTGATCTAATGAAATCATCTTGTGGCATCTTTATCATTTCAGATTTAATCTATCTTTCGATATCTCTTAAAATTTATTATACACCGAACGGCATACCTACATCCTTGCTAAATATCCTTAGTGTTTGATTAAGAGAATCCAGATCTTTTAAATTTATGGCGTATAATTTAAGGTTCTCTGTAATGATTTTCTTCGCGTTCTTAGCAAACTCACAAGCAGGTCTGGATTTTTTTTCAGTATGGTTTCAGGGGAATTAGCAAAATCACGAAAAGTAATGGAAAGAGAGAAAGAGGGAGAGAGGGATATATATATGAAGAGAGAGAGAGAGAGAGAGAGAGAGAGGAGAGAGAGAGAGAGAGAGAGAGACAGAGAGAGTGTGTCTCTCTGAAATATCCCTCTCCGTATTTTCACATTTCCAAATTGTTCACTTCCGCACTTTATTACCAACGATCACATTATTTTTTCTACAAAACAGTTAATATCATGGACCCTAGGGGATTCAGGTACTCCAAAATCCAATAGCGTGACATAGTATCATGCGCCGTCTTCTAGTCTATGAAACCGATACTGCGTACTTCACTTAGCCTTATACTATTGATATATAATAGATCAGCAGTTTTACTTTGCATTTTTGGTAACAGATTTTCCTTCTTCAGAAAGCTATACAATTCATCTGTGGAATGAACTGTATGGCTTTCATTTATGATTGTTAAGATGAACAGTTAGCAATTTCCAGAGCAAGGGCAAGTACGTAATTGGTCAATTATTACCGACTTCCATTCCTTTTTTATCGACTCCCTTTTTTTTATCTTCCTTATTTAAAACACTTCTTTGTATCATCGATGTTGGTATTACATTTTCTTACAACCAATAAGAAACAGTTATATATAATAGTGTATGCTTGTCAGATTTTCGGGCCAGGATCCCTGAATACCTCGGGTCTAGGAGCTTTCCTGTTTGGTATCTTTTTGTATCAGTTTAACTTCTCATTTATGAAATCTATATTCTCTTGCGCTTATCTATTTTCCATTTGACTTTTAAACTTCAGAAATCAGTCTGCTTCAGTTATATTGGGTCACTCTGCTCCAAATATTTGGCCAAATCTTCGTTGTTGCTTTAGCTCATCGTATATAACTCGGTATATCACTCTCCTAGTTTTCATTATGATTGTTCAGTTGTTGGTAAAATTTCCTTTCCTTGTTTCTGAAGACCTTGTTTTGCTGACGCTGATTTATTCTTTGTTGCTAACAAGTATCCTCACCTGACTTTGCTTCGGTTTTTGTCATCTTTTCTTTAGCATCCTGTATTACTCTGTATCTGAAGTTACACTTTCTTTCGCGCTTTCATTCACCGTCGTCTTTTCAGTTACAATACTTATCCTTCTAATATCTTTATTAAGCTGTTCAGTTTGATTCTCAAGTCTCCTTTTCCTCCATGGCCTTTACCCTTTTCTTCTACTAAAATTCTAACTCTAAAAATTTCTATAGCGATTGAGACTGCACAGTATATGAAGTAATTTACATTCATTATATTCTTAGCTTAGATTTTTGTTAATAGCTCATTCAGTTTCTATACTGACTTTCGTAAGTTTTCACTTTCACTTACTCTCAGAGTAGGGCAGGTAATCTCGGCGTATCCCATTTGTTGTCTAATTTAGACGATAAAGTTCTTTACTATCATCATCATCATCATCATCATCATCATCATCATCGTTTTACTTCTCAGTGCTCTTGCTTTTAATTGCTCCAGTTAATTCTTCTTATTATTATTAACGAGGCGGCGAGCTGGTAGAATCATTAGCATACCGAACAAAATGCTTAGCGGCATTTCGTCCGTCTTTTTGCTCTGAATTTCCGTCGAGATCGACTTTGCCTTTCATCCTTTCAGGGTCGATAAAGTACCACTCGGGCATTGGGCCGATGTAATCGACTTCCACACATCAAATTTGCTGGCCTTGTGCCAAAGTAAAAAAAAAAGGATTATTGTTATTATTATTGATCGATTGATTCATTCACTGACTGATTGCTAACTTGTTAGGATGAGAATTCAGGATATACTTCAAGTGTAACTAAAAGAAATAAGATTCACTTTCATTTTGTTCTGTACAGGGACATTTTATTGAACCATTTGGAAGTCTGCTTCGTACCGAGGTAAGATATTAAAATCGATTTCTTAAATAATTCCATTTAAAAAAAATTTCAAGTCAATAATGACTTCTCGCTACACGAGAACCATCCACTAAAAATTAACCATGAACAGAGCCAGAGAGCTTCCAAACGCATAAAAGTATATGCAAGAAATAAACCCCCATCCACCAAAAAAAAAACGGCATTTAAGCAAAAAATTGTAATAATATAAACCATACTTTGGCTACAAAAATAACAGCATTCGTACATACACACCCAAACACAAATCCTCAATCGTAATATCTCATTGAAAGTAGACAAGCATGGCAACATTATATCCTTAAAACGATGCCTTTCTGCCTGTATCTACTACCCTAGTATAAAAGAAAAGAAAATAACTTACTTATACTTTGCCAAAGCCACGAGAGATTTTTCGTGCTAGTCAAAGAAAAATTATAGTTTGCCCTCCCAGATACATAGAGTGAAAATTTCTTCATCGGAAGAGGTAAGCCATAAATGGTATGATATGGTACAAGGTGAGATTGCGAGCTCAGATAGGTCGATCCGTCTGGTAGTGCAAGGAAAGAGTTCTTGTTACACGAGTGGTAATAAAGACATTTTGAGAATTTTTATCCTAGAAGAAGAAGGAAAATAAAATAGAAAGAGAGCGGCAGGCACGCCAGAGACAGCAGAAGGTCCCAGAAGTGAAATTTGTGGTTGCTGTAGTCATTGCTTTCAAATCATCACTGGTCGCAGAGCTGAGTACAGATAGCCGGAACGGCAGCAAACGACGTTTTCTCATCAGGAGCCAATGGCGACCGAGGAACCGAGCGATCTCCTCCTCCTCCAGCAGAAGACCCGACAGAGACTACGAGCAACAGTACCAGGTCATCTTTTTGAGGTAATTAGGAAGGAATAAAGAATGAAGAAGCACGTGAAACAGTCGAGGACGGTAAGAAAAGAAAGAACCTAGACAAAAGATGAAGAAAAGACTGGCAGTTTATCATGACGAAGCGGCCAATCTCACGGAGTGAGTGAACTTTAAAGTAATTCGAAGGGAGAACCCTAGGGTATTTAATTCAATGCTGACCATGAAAATAGACAAATCAAATACTGGACTGATTGAGAAGATGAGAGACGAGTGCATGCCACCCCAAGATGATAGAAAGTTTTTGACTACCATGTCAGCTTCCTATTAGCAGCTGAGGAATCGCGGTCTAGAGGATGTGGAGTCCTTCACTGCTCTGTTAAGCTCAACAATACCTATAAACATTTTTGGAGAACTCAACTTGCAGGCAGTGAGACACTGATACCACCCAAGTAGTCTTGAGACACTGATCCTACCCAAGTAGTACTTTCCAACCATTGTGTAGGTGGCATGTTCTTATTTGGATTAATTTTGTATATCCAAATTCTTCATCGGTCATAATCTATTTCGCTTTTGTCTCAACTGTTTATTACACACATACATATGCTCATTCCCATAGGCTTTCTTACCATTTTCGTTGTAGCACAGTTTGTGTCGTATGTGTAGGCTTTTTAGTCAATAAAGAAAAATTTTTTAAAAATTATTATTGTTGTTGTTGATGTTCACTATGAACGGTTACGTTTCACAGAGCACCACTTAGAAGATTATTTTATATATAAAAAAATGTATTTGCTGTTCTTTTTACTAATTAAAAGCTCTGAAATACTTGAATGTCTCTTCCAATACCTAGAATAATGGAATCTCTGGATAATTTCAAAGAGTTCCTGTCTGGTAGTGCGACAGAAGTCGAAGCACTGCCAGTTCGAGATAAACTCTACAGGAGTAAAAATCTGACCAGCCGGTACTGTACGTGATGCGCAGATCGACGAAACCGATCTGTTCACACTAAGTGTCCGAGCATTGTTGACTTGTGAATTTTTTTGAATAGCTATCGTTGCCTGGAAGACAGACCTGGCTATCAACTGATTCCTTCAGAAAGATGGCTTTTCTTTGACCATCTAGGGCAGGCAGTTTTGTCCTGCCTGGTGTCTATAACAAAAGACGTTGCTTGTTGAACGTGGCTGAAAGGATTGAAGACAGATACCTCTCTCTTCTGCCAAAACCTCATTGACTTTCTCACGTTCCATTCAGAGAGTAAGGTCAGTTGGAGAAGGAGACGCTACCTTTCAGTAAATTTTATGAAAGACGTGTGAAAGTGGCAAGCATGGTCTGAGTGGAGGGATTTACACATTGCATATGCCTGAAAATATACACTTTGTATACGCCTGAAGACTAAAAAATAAAGTGAAGGTTAGGTGTCAATCCTCCTTTAAAGATATGAAATTTTGCATGTTTGCATACTTTCACTTTATTTATGTTAACTTACATACACCTTGCAACTTTCCCTATGGGATGAACCGTTATTCGTCGCTCTTGTGACAAAAAAAATTATTATTTGGACAATTCAAAGGAAAGTTACCGTCTTTCTTGCTCGTTCCTCAGGCAAGTATGCAGTGGTTATTTTTAATCTGTTGGTCTGTGCTATCAAAGTTGACGTTGTAGTTTGCATTCCATTCTTCCAGCAGTGATAAATTAAGTACCAGTTGCGTACTGGGTCGATCTAATCGACTGGCCCCACCTCTCCAAAAATTTCGGGCCTTAGAGTAGAAACGGATATATAGCTGCAGTCAAATACTGGTGATCGATGTAATAGATTATGTTCTGTATCGAGGATTGTCCCGATGTTTAGGAATCATTATAATTTGATAGTATTAATTTAGTAATATTTTGCGACACCAGCGCCTGTTCTGGCACTAATATATATTATAATTTGACTATGGACGTAACTGCAAACGTAGACAGGAAGTGGCAGTGAAAAAAAAAAATGTATAACAGTATAGCATGTAGCAGCTATATTTACATATTTCCTGTCAGCAGATGGTACAAGCTGGCTGGAATCCAAAAACTTTCGAAAGGATAAGGCAGAAAGCTAGAAAGCTGAATTTTATTGCTGCTTGTATGAGAAGCAGACTAGTTCTTTGATAGCATCTACCTTGGCATCACGTTTTTAGTTCAAACCTGCAGGAGGCCGATGGAATAAACACGATTTTATTTTTAATATGACACAAGGGCAAATTAACAAATTCCCGTTGTTGTTCTTTAGTCTTAAGTTAGCCATGATCGGACAGGCATATGACCTAATGCATTTCAGCTGCGATCACTTCGTCTTTTCAGAAGGTACCTATGACTATATTGTCTAATATAGCTTTTCATTAGTTAAGATGCCAGGACGTGTGATTTGATGGAGATTTGATTGCTATTTCTAGCAGGTTGAGCAGCATGTAGAAGCTCGTTAGACAATTATTTTATCGACTCTGGTAGGATATGAACTCTGGGCCGAAAGGAACGAAATTAAATTCAATAAAGTCTGTTGATGTAAAAACATTTCGCTTCGGTGTGGGTGACTCCAACTTAACAGAAGTGTGTAGAAGTATGAAGAATACATCACTAATTGACACTATTCACATGAAAAATGATCCTGTCATAAGTGCTTCGGTAAGCACCGTGAAATCTATTTTCCGCTGACGAAATCACAGCAGAATAAAAACATGTCTGGAAGTGTCACCTGTTTTTGTCAGAATAATAAAAATAATATTAGTTTTAGACTAATATTGATTTTTTCTCCCTGCACAATTATTTATAGTTAGAGTTATAATACTCCTTGCATTAAATGTTATGCATACGTTTTTCACCTTCTCCACCAGGTCTCAATGTAAGCAAGAAACAAATACTCTTTTTCATAACAACTTGTAAGATTCAACAGACTTAAATCTAGTACAAAAACTTGCTGTCCTTAGCTATTTTTGCAATGAGACAATAGCCTAGGCGCGCGCGTACACAGACGCACATACATGCTTATATAAATATGTGCGTGCGTGTGTATGTATATGCACGCTAACTGTACGTGCATATTAGCTGTCCTTGCGCGCGCGCGTAAGAGATAGATAGATAGATAGATAGATATATATATATATATATATATATATATATATATATATATAGATATATATATATATATATATATATAGAGAGAGAGAGAGAGAGAGAGAGAGAGGCTATTGATGTATTTCGGTATGAATGAACATAGTGAATATCAATGTGAATAGAGATGTGATGCCATGGTGATGTGGTACTGGAATGTATTTTACTGTGTTTTAAGTGAAGAAGTACATATTCAGATAAAAAGCTATCTGCTAAAGCGATAAATTTGTAGTGATATTGATATTCTCATGTTGGAAGAGACTTGTGGTAATCAAACTATACCACCCCGCATGAAGCGAGTAACCAAGCAATCAAGCCAAACAACAAACGGTTGATCGACTTAACTTTATATATAGGAATTCGAAAGGATAGAGTTAGAATTAGTGGCGTAGCTAATAGAGGTGGCGTGAAGGGGAACGGCCTCTTCTCCAGAGCACATTTTTCAAAGTTGGCGCCTTTTCAGCAATTTTGTTTCATACATAATGACACAGTTACTAAAACACGAAATTAATGAATGTATATTGCAATTACATATTTTTTTTATTAAAAAAATTAAAAAAAAATTTATTTATCTAGTTTCATCTCACAAGCTGTGGCCATGCTGGGGCACCGCCATTTGGTGTTGCTACATGATTTTACTTCACGAGTGCTTTTTAGCAATTGCAATTTGGTGCATGAGAGAGTTCGTTGCAGCTGTCCTCATCTGCACCTCCCGCCGGGAAGTTGGTTCATCTGGGATACCTGACAAGAAGAGATTCAGTTTCATTTTAAAGACATCTGCGTCCATCCCATGCATGTCTCTTAGGTTCTTCGAGAGGATATTGAAGAGCTGTGGGCCTCGGAAGCCCAGGCTATCACAGTATCTTGTCCTACATCTTGATGGTAAATTTGGAGTCCTTGGCACTATGCAGTGGCGCCCAGTTCTGGCATTTGTGTAACTCTCGATGCCAAAGTTTGGGACAAGTCCTTCTAGGATCTTCCAGATGTATATTATGGCATATCTTTCTCGCCTACGCTCTAAGGAATAGAGTCTCAATCTCTTGGGTCTTTCCCAATAGCTTATATGCTGCACAGAGGCTATCTTCTCCGTGTAGCTTCGTTGGATCGCCTCAAGTTCTGTGATTAACTTGACACTGGATGGTGACCATAGCTGAGAGCAATAGTCAAAGTGACTTAGGACAAGTGTCCTCCAAAGGACCATCATGGTTTCCTGATCTCTTGTTCTGAAGGTTCTAAGAATCCATCCGGTCAGCCGCCTACATTTCATTGCCAATTTAGCAACATGCACATGAAAGGTTGCGTCATCACTCATGTAAATACCCAGGTCTCGCACTGATTGTGCCTCTGGGATTGCAGTCCCTCCAGGTCCAGTGTATTTATTGGGTATTGCATTTAGTTTTGCGTGCTGATAGCATAGAGCTTGAAACTTTTCAGCATTGAACTGCATGCTATTCTTTTCAGCCCACTTGTATATTTTGTCCAGCTCACATTGCAGGTGCTTAATGTCTTCAGGGTTCTGTATTGCCTGTGAAACTTTTGTATCATCTGCATAACTTGTGATTGTGGCTCTCTGCGTGGCTGAAGGCATGTCTGAGAGGGCCATTATGAACAGTAGTGGTCCCAGAACAGTGCCTTGCGGAACACCGCTCACTATTTGCGTGTTAATGGAAGTGGCCCCATTGGCTACTACCACCTGACTTCTATCCTTCAGAAAGTCATGAAGCCATTCTCCCAATTTTCCAACTATGCCAAGATCACGCAGTTTGTGACATAGCATTCCATGATCGACTTTATCAAAGGCCTTTGCAAAGTCGAGATATATGATTTCCACATTTGAGTGGTTGAGCAGTCGTTTCAGCACCCAGTCATAGTGTTGTAGGAGCTGAGTTAAGCAGCTTCTTCCTGGTCGGAAACCGTGTTGGGTGTCCGGCAGCAAGTCATTTTCTTCAAGGAAGGTGATTAGGTTCCTTCTGACTATTCGTTCCATGACCTTGCTGATGTGTGAGGTCAGAGAGATAGGTCTGTAGTTCCTCCGCTCTGTTACCTCCTTTATGAATAGGGCATATTTTACCTTCCTTCAGTTTTCTTGGAAGTTTGCCAGTTGCAAGGAATCTCTGAAAGAGGAACTGCAATGGTCTTGCTAGGACTCTCTTACATACTTTTAGAACGATTGCTGGGAATCCATCTGGGCCAGTAGCTGAGTTTGTTTTCATTTCATCAATAGCCTTTATTACATCGTCTTCCTTTATATTGATGTAATCAATCATCGCTGCCTCCGATTTTATATCTGCAGTGGTAAAGAAGTCAGTTGGATTGCTGACTTGAAAATGCCCTAGGGGTGGCGTGAAAATACTCTTGAATTGCTCATTTAGTATTTCACTTACCCTCATTGGATTTCCTGTGAGTGTGCCATCCTTTTCAATATTTCATTATAACTAATGAAATATTCCGCGTAATGTAAGAGAAATGAGTTAAAAAATTGTTTGGCGTGTGGCACAGCGCCTTTATTTTTGTGCTCGCTCCCTCTAACTTTAGAACCTGACTACATCTCTGGTTAGAATGATAACTTTCATTGGTTGAAGTGCACAGTATATGAAGTCATTTACATCCATTATATTCTTAGTTTAGAATTTCTCTACTGACTTTAGTAGGTTTCAAATCCTGTTTCCTGACTGGGTGAAAATGATCAAACTCTATTTTTAGAAACATTTTCCGAGAAAAGATGAAATAACTCCAGCAATTCAGTTTTGGCAAGTGTATTATTGTACCAGCGTCAGAGTAACCAGTGAACATCGAAGGATCAATACCAAGTAGGAAGAAATATTATTTACATATATTTATTCGTTTGCCCGACAGGTAGAGGAAGAAATTGCTGTCTGCCAGTAGGGAGGGAAAGAGTAAGGAATGCACGGTGCCGACTAGAAAGGAAGAAAGGATAAAGGTGGCTCTGCTCTGATTGGCTGTATGCAAATAAATTCATTACTAGGATCCGGAACTCTCGTGGGAAAAAAATTTCGCCGCACGGCGTGCTCACGATTCTGTCAGCTCACCTTAAATTAGAAAGGAATTTTAGTGACATAAGGGAAATGAAAATAGTTTCAAATAGGAATTGAAAGAGATTGGAAATGTAGCTCGCAGGAAAACTTAACAGCAATTATAATTATTTATTACGTGCACGACACAACCATCAGTTATAAAAAGGGGTTTGTGTAAGAAAATTAATGGCATGCATATTTTTTCTTGAGAGCATTTGTAACACAAATGAAATCAAATGGTAAACACCTGGAAAAAAAAGCAAAAAAAAACCCCAGAAATAATCTAACACCATTGAAGTAAATCAGGTGCAAGGAGATTGGAACAAATTATGAAAGATAGGAAAGCAGCGTTTTTCTCATGATTGGCAGCTGACATATCGATCGCTTTATTTTCCTCTACAAGATTTAAGACGGAGATTACAAATTCAGGTATTGCTGCTAAACCAACTTGACACAGTCTTTCTTATGTTTTGATCATAATGGACAAAACAAGAAGTCGGGGAGATGGGGGCACTGTAACTGCTGCTGTTATCCCTCCGTATTTTATCATACCAATGCAGCTGTAATAGTTGTTGTTGATGATAATTATATGGTGATGATGATTTGCAACGACCATTAGTTCTGCTCTTTTCTACTTGCTCCCATACTGAGTCTTGTAGTTGTTGCTGTGTTGTCTCTAGTTAATCCTGATTGAACAGACATATCATTAAAAGCATTCCAGCAACGAC
>NC_042999.1:112994752-113057252 GCF_006345805.1 Octopus sinensis
CATGGCCGCAGTAAAATGACTGAAACAAGTAAAAAGAGAAAAAAAAGAAATATATATATGTAAAAGCCTTGTACATACATTTGCTAGAATCAGTAAGAATGATGTATAAGGTGTCGTCTCTATATCAGATAAATGGTAAAACTGAGTCACGTCCAAGGAAGAATATGTAGGCCAGGGAAACCGAAAAACCAGCTCTATGCTCTTTGCGGAGTAATGTGGCGTAACTCTCTATATTAGAACAGATGGTGATATCTGGAATGACTTTAATTATAGGTTTCATCGGTTCGGGCTGCCATAGGGTAAACAACAACAACGACGACGACGACGACGACGGCGACAACAACAACAACAACAACAGCAGCAGCAGCAGCAGCAATACCAACATCCTACATGTTCATTTTTCATTCAATCTTCTTTCTTATTCCACTAGCTTCTATTAACCCAGAATAAAACATAATTTCTTAACGCTGATAAACATTTGCAACAAAAACAAACAAACAAAAAGGAAAGAATCAAAAAAGCGAAAATTACAAAAAACAAAGCCAAAACAAGGTTTCTAGGTTCGAAATCGAGAGTGTTTTCTCTGATAACCATATAGGTATTTGTGAACTGAAACCTTATATTCAACATTGGATCGCATGTCCCAGCGAGACTGACAAAACACAATTTGGCAGCAGATAAAAAGATACATTTTTAGTTTATGTTGCAACACAAGTGCAGTTTACAATATACGTTTTTTTAGTTAATAAGATACACGTACACACATTCAAATACACATATATACCCAAATATATATATATATATATTATATATATATATATATATATATATATATATATATATATATATATATATATATATATATATATGTATATATATATATATGTGTGTGTGTGTGTGTACAAATACACACACACGCACACAAACAGAGTGTACTGGCAAATCACCAGAGTGTCGGAAGAAAAAGTGTCTTGCAGTATTTCTTCCAGTTTTCTACGATCTGAGTTCAAATCCAACCAACATCGAATTGCCTTTCATCTTTCTGAAGTCGATATATAATTACCAGTCAAGCACTGTGGTCCAGTCTTCTAAGTCTCTTGGAGTGGACGCTGTGACAAAAAAAAAAAAAAAAACGCTGCAAGAACCATTTTGAAACGAAATGAAGAAAGATGTGTATGAGTTATAACGGTTTCAAATAATGGCACAAGGTCAGCAATTTCGGAGAAAAAGGGTTAGTCGATTACATTGATTCCAGTGTTCGACTGGTACTTATTTTATCGACCCGAAAGTATGAAAGGCAAAGTTGGCCTCGCCAGAATTGGAACTTAGAACATCAAGACGAACGAAATGCCGCTAAACGTTTTATCTGTAAATAATAATAGTATTTTATAAGCTTAAAGCTTATAAGCGATCACCGCGCAATGACTAAAGAGAATACTCTAATAATGGGGCATATAAACCCCTCGACAGGAAAAAAAGGTAGGTTTTCCTGTACGCCTGGGACTAGAACCCACACCTCTTTGTTTACGTGACCAAGTGTGTAACCGTTATACCAACGAACCAATCTGCCTCTTTCCGTGTGTGTGTATGTGTCTCGGGCTTCTGGACGCCTGTCTGTATACATAATTTGCGCATAAGATAGGATGTTATAACTGGAACGATATATATAATCGGATCACCTACTTTCAGCTTCTGTTATTTATCAAAAATATCATTGAATGGAAAATGCAATCGCGATCAAGCTGAGCCCAATTTATTTATATAGCGTTAGGGAGCACTGACATATTGTATTTATAAACAGATTTTTCTGAAACCTAATATTCAGGAAAATAGTGCTCATGATTGTTTTCAGTGATTTCTGGGAGTGGGGGCGGGAAGAAGTATCTTGAAGCTTGAGAACTGACTCGCGTCCTTGCAACAAAGTGGATTCTACAAAAAGCACACAATGATTAGATGGAGCTGTTAAACAAAGCAATGATTAAATCTACCGCCCAAGTAGTTCATGGTAAGACTACTGAGTTCATGGTAAGACTTGAACTCAGAACGCAAATAATCGGAACAAATACTGCAACACCTCCTAACGAATCCAATAGTCTACCGCTCCAGACCACTACGTTATCTATCCGCTCTAGAGTGATGAAAGGCAAAGTCGGTCACGATGAGATTTGAACTTAGAACGCAAAGAATCAGAATTAGTACTATGGTATTTATTTTCTACTCTGGGCATAAGGCCTGAAATTCTGCGGGGAAGGGCTATTCAATTACATTAACCCTAGCACTCAAATGGTACTTATTTCATCGCCCTCGAAAGAATGAAAAGCAAAGTAGACCTCGATGGAATCTAAACTCAGAAGATAAAAGCGAACGAAATGCCGCTAAGTATTTTGTCCGACGTTCTTAAAATTTTACCAGCTGTGAAAATAGATCCTTGTCCCGTGTAATCTTGTTAAAAATTTAGTTTAATATCAAGATTTTTCTGGTTAAAAGAAGATAATAACTTTATGTAGAAGCTTCTTCATCGCCACCATACCTCTCATATATTACTACAATATATTCCCATATGTATCAGCATGACTCCATAAAAAAAAATATATTCATACCAACCTAAACTTTAAGAATGTATATAACTTAGACAGGATGAGTTAACGAAAAAGCCTCTATGTAGTCGTCCAATCTAGTGGAAATAACAACCAATTTTACTTCAAATCATACGTTATCATCTTCAAAAGAAAGGACATACTGGACTGGATAATGCAGACTAGGGAATAAGAGCAGATAAGATCAGTAATAGCTGGACATCTTTGATCATAAATCTCTTTGATCAGAGCTTACCTGGGGCTAAATAACATAGACGGTGTTGTTAACAGCTAGAACGTCGCTAGAACGACGGGGTTTCTATCCGAGCATAAATGTCTGTTCGAGTATAGCTGAGTGCATGTGTAGTGGGTGGGTTACTAAATACCAACAACATCATCAACGTTAAAACAAGTACGACAATCAGAAGTCTGCAACTGATATTTTTACTACAGCTGTTAACGCCAGAACGATACCACCAAAACTATAAACACTACCAGCATGTCACTACCTCCACCATCTCCATCACTATTACCACAGAAAAAAAAATACCGCCAAAAAACAAAAAAAAAAACAAAAATACAAAAAACTCCAAGTAAAATCTTTTAGCTGTCAGATTTTTGCCAATTTTTGCTCCGATTATCCTTTAATATTTTATGAATTAAAAAAATCTCTCTTGTCACCACACACACACTGCATTTATTTCTTCAGCTTGTCTTACTCATGTCTGCATCATTTTTCTCTCTTATCTTTCTGTTTCTATTTTCCCCTTCCTTTCCCTGTCCATCTTCTGTCTTTTCTATCTTCTCTCTTTTACTCCTTTCAGCTGCTTTCTCTCTCTTTGAATCTCTGATCTCTCTTCTGACACTCTTCGCCTCTCTCTGTCCCCCAAATCTATATATCTTTCTCTTTCCTTTCTCTACTTTCTCTCTCTGTCCCAGTTTTCCTACTGTTTATCGGTTTGTCTTCTCCCTTTGTCTTTATTTCTAGCTTTGCCCTCTTTCCCTTTCCTTTCATTCATTTCTTCCACCTTCCTTCTTCAGATCCGACAAGTTCTTTTGGGCTCCGGGTAATTTCGTTCAACGCACATTTCATTGGCTCGATTTCAATTCGAATAAAATGCATTTTACTCTGTCTTTAAGAAAAGCACGAACCTCATAGAATTTAATTTCTCTTTATCAAAAACCTTGTAGACTTGTGAATATAATACCATCAGTACAAGTAATTAGTTTTGAGTTTTCTAAGTTCCTTCAATCAACAACTATGACTTAGTTTCCAATGATAAAAAAAAAAAAAATCAGCAAATTGGTTTAATTTTTTTTGGCGCATCTTAATGTCGTCGTTGTTGTTTAGTTTCAGGTCAAACACTTATCATCAGACCTTTTATCAAATGCATTCCGGCCGTGATCATATATCCTGTCTTTTCCCAGCGTGCAATGAACTTGTGATTACATTATCTAACATGTCTTTATTTTTTTCTAAAGATAGCAAGGTGTGATTTGAGGGAGATTAAGTTGTTATTTCAAGCAGATCAAGCGACAATATAGATGATCCCACGTTGTTGTTTGCTATTTTACTCGTTATTGTTGATGTTGCTGCTGCTGCTGCTGCTGTTGTTGTTGTTGTTGTTGTTGTTGTTGTTCTTCTTCTTCTTCTTCTTCTTCTTCTTCTTCTTCTTCTTCTTCTTCTCTTCTTCTTCTTCTTCTTCTTCTTCTTCTTCTTCTTCTTCTTCTTCTTCTTCTTCTTCTTCTTCCAATCAGGACTCACGCCATTAGCCACAAATAATAATCTCTAATTCGAGCCTACTCTAAGCTACTAAGAATGCGGGTGGCAACTTGAAGATCTACCCACCACACGCGATAGACTGGCGGTTGCACGGGCGCGAAAGCTACGTTGTTGTCCTCATTCCGTAAGCGGTGGCTTTTAACGGGCGGAGAGCTGAACCGTCCTGGAGTACAGAGGATTCGCAATCTAGACTAGGGTCTGAAAGTTTACCACACCATAGTGGGTTACACCACAGTTCCTCTGCTTTGTGGCAGAAGTAGGAAGAAAGAGTGAGAGAAAGTTGTGGTGAAAGTGTACAGCGGGGTTCACCACCCCTCCCCGCCCGAGCCTCGTGGAGCTTAGGTGTTTTTGCTCAATAAACACTCACAATGCCCGGTCTAGGAGTCGAAACCGCGCTCTTACGACGGCGAGTCCGTTGCCCTAACCACTAGGCCATTGCGCCTCCACTGCTGTTGTCAGCGTCTTCAAATCTTCGGCAGTTCACCTATTTCTTCGACAGGAAATATTTACAAGATGAATTGAGCCCTGAAGAGTCTCCCTCTCCCCCATCCCATCTCTCTCTCTATATATATGTATACATGCATGCATGTTTGTATATATGCATACATGTATGTATATATGCATGTTTAATGAGATTTTGATGAATGTTGAGCTTCTCCCCTGCGGGACTATTTGTAAAGTTCGGAGAGTTGTTTGAATGTTTCAATGTTTCAGTCCTCTTGACATTTAAAGCTGACAGAACCATACATATTAATTGTCACTTAATAGCACTAAGTTCTGTTGAACATTTATAAAATAAAAATAAATTTTAAAAAATTGCAATATTATTTCTTCCCAAACGCATGTATGCTCTTCTCACATGCACACGCATACACACAGACTTTACCCACACATACAACCACAGCTCTCTTTCTCACTCTTCTCTGCTGCGCATACATACATATACAACTACAAACACGCACACGCACGCTCATTCTAAATACTTGCCGAATATTCAGTATCATTCGCATTTGCCAATTCTTTTAATCTTTTTTCACGATAATACTAATTTCTTCGATTTCATTCCTTGTTACTGTTTTTCGTTTTCTTTTATTCCACAGTTGCCATGTTGGGTACTGCAATCAAAGAATAAAGAAGTTCTTTAAATCGTTATTCATACCTTTCTTAAATATAGGCAAACCGCTTTATTAACTTATTTCCTTATATATTTTTTTTTACGTATTTTAGGGTAAGAGGCCGATGGACTGGCAGAATCGTTAGAGCATCACATATTTCTCAAAGCCTTGCGATATTTCCTTCGGATCTTTACGTTCTGATTTCAAATCCCATCGAGGTCAACTGTGCCTTTCATCCTTCCAGGATTAATAAAATAAAGAACCAGTCAACTACTGGAATAAATTTAATCAATCGATATCCTCGCCCATCAGACGTGGTAGATATATTAAAGATAATATACTTTAGATTGTATCATCGCAGTATGTATAGAAATATATTTTTTTATGAATTCCACATTCTCTACTTATGGAATGATATACGAAAAAAGTCTTACACAGTCGCTCGACCTACTAGAAATAGCATCCAAATTGTCCTCAAATTATACCCTATCGATTTAAATTAAGAAAGGATAGTAAGATAATGTAGTCTTAAACAACCCTTAAAAGCATGCCTTTGATCATTGGTTTACTCGATATAGGTTGACATATGTTTAAACAACAAGGTCATACGTTGATCAGGAAAGAGCTAAAAAGATACATATGTCTTCAAAGCTCCGTTAAACTGAGGAAGACCTGTGATAAAATTCAGTTTCGTGGAATTTGGCTGACGATAATTATTAACGTTTTCTTTGTTTAGCTTCAAATTATTTCTGACCTTGCGTCTATGTATGAGTAGAGGCATTTAACCATGACTACCTTATCTTCTTTTGTTCAATAATACTGTACTCCGAATTACATTATCGAATGTATAATTATGTTTAAAGAAAGGTCAAGGGAATGTTGACCGCTATTTCTAGCTGGTCCATTAACCATCAAGACGTTGCTTTTTGGTTCGAGTTATATGATAGTTGAAGCGTAACTCATTTAAGATATCCAGAAAATATGGCGTCTATTGTTAGCAGAGAGATGTGCTGAGATACGTAAAGTGAAGATTACTTTCTCACACAAAAGCAACGAAAAGTTATTTGATTTGAACTTTAGAATTTCATGCAGGACGAAAGGTACAGTTGATTTCAGCGGGATTTGAACTCAGAACGAAAAGAAACAGAACAAATACCGCAAGACATTTTTGTGACACTCTAACGATTTTGCCAATCAACCATCCTCAAAACTTCATCAAATAATCCCCTCTATTATAGGCACAAGGTCTGAAATTTTGGTGGAGAAGGAGATAGTCGATTGCATCTACCCAGTACACAACTGGTACTTATTTTATCGACCCCGAAAGGATGGAAGGCAATGTTAGATCGGCGGAATTTGAACCCAGAACGTAAAGACGGATGTAATTCCGTTAAGCATTTTGTCTGGGGTGCTAACGATTTTGGCTGCTCTCCGCCTTGGCTTCATGAAATAATACAAAGTAATTTAAGAATTTTAAAAATCGAAAGTTTCTTTTTGGTTTATGCCAGAAAAATGACAGGTAAACTAGAATATAAAACCGCATGCGAATCTTAGATGCGACAGATATAACATAGGTGGTTCATCGTTTCTTCATCTTCGTTTCTCCATCAAGCAGAATCGCTACAAAGCGGAAATGGTATTTCTACTCTCACTCACTTGATCTTAATATGAGAATGAGAAACATTTCAGCTGAAAGGAACACCAAAAAATGGTTGTCTCTCTTTATGTCATGCCCTGTATGTTAAAAGCACTATTTGTCTCAACACAGAAATTATTCAATTGACTTGTACAAACACAAACCTAGCATACTATATTTTTCGATATACAAGTCGAAATTTTCAGACCAAAATTTGTGGCTAAAAAACAAAAGTTACACCCACTTATACGCCAAGGACGACTTTGAAGGACCAAACATTCCATGGGAAATGCAGCAGGATTTATAAAGATAGTTACGATGATTGAATGTTTAAATTACTACTATATATTACATCAACTTGTTTGCTAGAAAATATGGTAATATTTACAAACAGGTGGAAACCCTACATGCATTGATGTTGTAATTTAAAACGTATTGTTTTTGAATGCATGAATTATTGTACTAATTATAATCTAAATTTTCATTACCTTTATCAGAACACGTGCTGTTTGG
This sequence comes from Octopus sinensis, assembly GCF_006345805.1. Classification (NCBI taxonomy): domain Eukaryota; kingdom Metazoa; phylum Mollusca; class Cephalopoda; order Octopoda; family Octopodidae; genus Octopus; species Octopus sinensis. The sequence goes on from NC_042999.1 coordinate 113,002,376, forward strand.
TTACTTTGAAGTCAAATGCCACCTAGATCCTACGATGGAACATGGAAAGATGAAAGAAAACACACACACACACGCAAACTTTATTGCATTATGTCTGAGTACTCTTTATTTACTACAAATATATTAAAACTATTTTCGCAGGATTTCTACGACATAAATAGGACACAAATATTAAAACACCTTTCAATCATTGAAGATCAGTATGTCTAAAAACCATTATATCGAGATAGAAAGAAAATATAGATATTATTGAAAAGTTACTACTGTAGTGTAAGCATGTCGCCGAGGGATGTTGATGAATGAAACTTCTTAATCTCCGTTCTAAACTTTTGATCTTTCTGATACTTCATTCAATGGGAAAAACAGCAAAAAGAAACTTATGCCGTCTGTCAGTCCCAAAAATACGAAACAAAAACAAAATAAAAAAAACAACAACAACAATAAACAAGTAAAAAATACTATGTAAAGCAAATTTCCACAATCCAGTGTCTTAGAAAGATAATTCAAGAAGATATATTATTCAATTAATGACTAAAAGATTGTCGTAGTTTGGAAAGTAATATTTACATTGATGTCGTCTTTGTAAGATTAATTTCAAGCGAAATGTATATCGTACTTAAGTGAAGTTCGGAAAACTAATTCAAAACAATAACTCAGATAAAATACCAGTCTAATCAACTGTCAGATTTGATATAATCTATCTATCTATCTATCTATCTATCTATCTATCTATCTATCTATCTATCTATCTATCTATCTATCTATCTATCTATCTATCTATCTATCTACCTACCTACTTACCTATCTTCCTCCCTCCCTCCATTCCTACATACATACATACATACATACATACATACATACATACATACATACATACATACATACATACATACATACATATACACATACATACATACCTGTCTGTCTATTTTTATTCTTTAACCTCTTCCTATGACGAAGCGAAGCCTCACACAACTTAGATTCAAACAATAGTAGAGTTGCATGATAAAATTTACGAAAGTCTTGTATATTTTCACCACTCTGCTTACAGAATGTATGTTAGCTGCTGTCTTTGTTTGGTAATCGTAACTTTTCGAGATAAGCATGGAAGCATTTTAGAAGAACCGAGGGCGCCAATAATTTTTGATTATAGATATACACATCTATAACATCTGAAATACTTCAGAATCTATAATATAGACTCTGAAGCAGTTCTGATGTCTTCCTCATTAATTGGAATGAAATGTTCACCTCCACTGGGTAACTGACAATTCTAAAAACACACATATACACACACCACGCGCACACATGTATGTACAAGCGCAGGCATAGCTGAGTGGTAAGAAGTTTGCTTCCCAATCATATGGCTCCGGGCTCGGTATCACAGCGTGGCACGTTGGGCAAGTGTCTTGTACTAAAGTCCCGAGCCAACCAAAGCCTTGTGAGTGGATTTGGTAGACGAAAACTCAAAGAAGCTTTTCGTATGTCGTATGTATGTATGTATGTATGTATGTATGTATGTATGTATGTATGTATGTATGTATGTATGTATGTATGTATGTATCTATCTATCTATCTATCTATCTATTTGTGTGTGTGTGTGTGTATGTTTGTCCCCTACCACTCTTGACAACCGATGCTGGTTTGTTTCCGTGCCGTAACCTAACGGTTCGGTTAAGAGAAAGCGATAGAATAAGTGCTGGGGTCGATTTATTCGACTAAACCCTTCAACGTGGTGCTCCAGCATGGCCGCAGTCTAAGACTGAAACAAGTGAAAGAACGAGCACTTAGACACACACACACACACCACACACACACACACACACACACACACACACACACACACACACACATTTATTAACAGTTTGACTCAGCTCCATATGACTTAAAATTTCGTGGTGTGCAGGCCTGATTCATCCCGTCAGATACCAGAAAAAGAGTAAGGGATTTGAGACAAATCAACAAATATTTTTGTTTTCTGTCCCAAACAAACAGCAATCTTATTATCTGCGATTAATAAGTTTTGATATATAGCTTCCATCCAATATTTCTTGGGTTGATCTGTATGGATGTCTTTAATACTAGAAATATTGTTTCTATCTTAGGCACAACACCTTGATTTGGCATTGCATCATTAAACATTTGAGCAAGGAAAAAATTTTATTGAAAAATATTCTAAATTATGTGATACCAAAATGGGGAATGATTAAAATGATATATTACTGATAGTTTCTCATCTTTTTCACCTTTAATTTTAAAAAGTGTAGCTCGAGCTGAGGGCGGCTACTTTGAGCAAACTGTTATATCGAAGCAAAGGGACCCCTGCATATGCAACTACTGTTTGTATAGGCTAGCATTAGACTCCTAGGACCTGTCTACCCGCTCCAGGTAACAGTGTAAAGTGTCTATGCCTTTCGACAGCTTTCCCTTTCTCAACTCCCAGTTTATATACTTGTTACTCACAAATTAAAATTTTGTTAAGAATCAGATACCTTTTTTTGGGATGTTACTTTTTCTGAAAAGTAGTATCATTGTATTTACTTCGGCTACAGAAATTGTATTTTTCAAGCAAAATCAACTGAAGAACTGTTTCACATGCTGTTTCATTAAATGACTAAACATTCGATATACCTAATTTCTTAAATGTAGGAACTATTAATTTTATGTTGATGCCTTTAGTTTAATCACTTAAAATTACTTGACTGTTTAGTTTCTGTAATGTAATCGGAGAAAGTTTCATTTACCGCAGACGAATATCGACATAGAAACAGATACGGTACACAATATACTGATAAAAGGACACGCAATGAAGATATATCAGAGCAGGTTTGTTCAACTTCATTTTTGAATATGGTTTGCAAGATTCTTGATGTGAATTCGTGTGTTGAAGCAAATCTTGGCGTAATGGCCCTCCCAAGACACAAGATTTATACAAACTGTTATCACCGTAATCCACTCTTGAACTCATATCTGGAGGTGTTACATTGTAGTTTATTAATATTTATAGATATTTTAATTTAGAAGTTACATGACTTTTGGAAACTATACACCCCCCTTCTGGTTCATTATTTAGGTTTACTTATTCTTTCTGGATAACTAAAATTACGTTAGTAACTTCTGAGAGGAAGTTTCGTTTGCTGAATAGCTACTGCTAAATTTAACTTAATTAAATAATGTTATGAATCGAATCATTAAGAAACATACTTCTCTTCGATTACGGATCGTATCAACAACAAAAAGAGTCATATTTTTGACGTCAAAACATGAAAAGGCGTTAATTTTCAGAAGATTGAAGCAGTTATTAGATTTCCACTTAACTCAAGAAACTTACTTCATTTGGGGTTCTTTTCTAAACACAAGGGTTCATATCTTTGTAAAAGCTTTCTTTCTTTATATTTATTTATTTACATTTATTTATTTATTATTGCTGACTTGTCTATGCCTGAAAGCTATACTCTTAGACTGAAGCCGATCTAACGCATTAATTCTGCTGTGTCACTGGACAAATTTCCCGCAAGTGAACAATGATTTTAATGCAGTTTTCGATACTTCATGACGTATTACATTTTCAATAGACATTTTCTTATTCACATTCCTTAACATACCTCAATGGGTTTCAATAAGTAACATTAGTGTTTTCTTTTTATCATCATTTTCATTTTTACCTTTTTCAGCATCACTTCTAATAGTCTTGGACAAGAAATAAATATGAAATGTCACACACCACCATACGCACGCGCACACATACAATGTCGACTTTTGATTCTGAGGTTAAAGATGCATTGATTCTTTCGCATCCTCTTGCTCTATGGAAGTATTTGTTGTAAATAAGTAACTTCTTAATAGCTACATGATTAAATATATATATATATATTTATATATATCTATATATCTATACACGCATACACACACACATATGTACATTTATATATATATATATATATATATATATATATATATATTTATTTATTTATATATATACACATACATATATATATATATATATATATATATACATATATACATACACATATTTATATATATATATATATATACATACATATATATATACATACATATATATATATACATATATATACACACATGCATATATATATATGCATATAAATTATATATATACACTTATGTACATATATATACGTATATACACACGTGTATATGTATTTTACATGCATACGAATACATACACACATATATATATATATACATACACACACATATACCCCCACACATATTTATTTATATACATACATATATACACATATACACATATACACATATACATATATGTGCTTTCTAGTTATTAATAATAAAAAAGTGCTATCCAAATAGACATGTTTATAAATCGTATAAATGGGTACAAGTTACACAAACGAATGCCCAGGGAAAAAGTTAGATCTATGTATGGAAAAATAGTGAATGCCGATGATAGAATTGAAAATATGATATTTCTGTATTATTCTCTATCTTCAGATGAGTCGAAATCAATGCAATGCCTCATACAAAAGACAGTTGTCTGGTTAATAGCTGTTCGTGTGTATCGTGTGTACCGCACACTCGTCACACATCTAGTTAATCTAAAATAATATGTCTACGTTGACTGATATTTTAATTTAGTTTTTCTAATCTTTTAAATACTAGGATAACTGAATGTTAAAATATACCATTTATAGGTTATTCCAGTATATTCTAAGTTTCATTTTCGTTAAGGACGTCCTGCATTATGAGAGTATTTCGACCGATGAAGAATAGTTTTTTTTCTTTTTTAGAGAATCAGAAATGCTGATTAAAGTCCATGAAATAATGTGAGCGGAGGTTTAACCTTTTGTCCAGTTTAGCAACAGCTTGGTCCTTGGGTGTTTTTAGTGGTGCTGCATGCATTTGACGAGGTCTACGCGCTGGGGAAAAGTTACTCTCTTTCTTGCACGAGTCTTGTAAACACTTAGACGTGTCATAGCCAGACCGCTGCTCTTCGTTCTCCAAATAAATTATAAAAAGAACACCACAACATTCACACCTGACCATTATACCCCCTCAATCATAATTTCCCCTTTCCAATCCTCTCACACTTCTTCACCTTGTCAGCTATGTTGACTTGAATGAATGGAAACAACGTAGAGAACAGAGGACCCTTTGGTTGTCAAGGACAAGACAATCGCCCTAATGCTGGGGTTGTGATAAAATACACCCATTACACTATGTACAGTGGTTGATGTAAAGACAGACATCCAACCATAGAAACCTTGCCCAAAATGGAATGTACGAGTGAGGTATCGCCCTCAACTTGCCTTGGAGTGTAGTCAGAATATCTTTAAACAAAGGCCTGCTCGATAGGGCTTAACTTGGAACTAAATTTTGCAAAATTTTGATTTCCATTCTTTCCAGGCCGATAAAATAAAATCCTGATCCAAGACGGTGCATAGGCTGAATTTATAGAACATGAGACCAAATGCCTTGTGATATTTGATTCATTCTTTGGAAATCGATAAATTAAATACCATTCTAAAGCAGATGATTGAATCAGATATGTTGTAGTACTTGTTTGCATTCCGAATTTTTAGGTGGTAAAATTAATCCAGCGCTCGGTTTAATACCACCATCTGGTCGTTGGATATCTTTACTAGAATTTTCTCTGTTAAAAGTATTGCGTTTGAAGATAACTTTCTCGCTTCCTCACACTAGTCCCAAACGACCCGAAGGAAAAAAATAAAGGCTTGTTGGCACTACCTTTCCCCCTCTGATAAAAATCGCATGGGTTCCAATTAGCAGCCAAGGGTGTAAGAGTTTGTAGCTTGCCACATGTAAGACTAAAACCCGTATCTTTTGATGATTAGTTCACCTAACTCTAAGTAGTACCACTGTAAGCCGTGAGAGCTCAATTCTTCATTAGTTTGCCATCCTGAATTCAAATTCTAGAGAAAGGCCCTGTATTGTTAACATCTCTTTACTACACTGCATTTTGTTGCTGTTTGACTCCAGATCATTTCCAATCGAACAGACCAATGATTTACATATTCCCAGACATTGCACGTATAACCACATCATCAAATGTGGCCTTCTTTTTAAGACGTGTAATTTGAGAGAATTTCAAGCAGATTGTGTAACTGCGTAGAGCAGATTCCTCGTTGGTTCACTAATCTGCATGAGTATGTACTTAATAGATTATAGAATATACGACTTTTGAAGGACGTGATTGCATTCTGCAATTGATAGTATGAAATTGTGGTGTTTATAGTAAGTTCAGTTTGAGCTGTTTGAGTAAAAAAAGAAAAGAAAAAAAGAAAAGAAAAAGAGAATCTTCTACAGTTGTTAATTTTTGTTTTCCTCTTTACATTCGTTATGACAAGACGTTATCTCTCGCTTGAAATCTCGTTGAATAGTTCGGAATCATTTGGAACTATGTTACCGTCCCTACCGTTAGATGAGAAAAATTCTCGAGATCTTAGCTACATTCAAAATATTTCTACTATAACGATTCTCAGCAAAGTTTCTAGGCTGGTGTTCTGGTACGATGCCCACCTCCCCTGTCTTCTATTTATAATACCTACATCTGTCAAGAGTTGAGCTAACGAGGAACATCTATACTATTGCTCGACCTCGCAGAAAAAGAAAAGGACTTGTTGTAATCTCCGATATAAAAAGACGCGGGATGATCATGTCGTGAATACTTTTTATTATAGGTCTGTTGATTAGGTCCTGCATGATATGAGCCTGTTCAAGCAGGGGTTAACAATAAAAGCAACAACGAAAACAACGACAACAATAAGAGCGACGAACTGTTTGTGTGGTTTGCGCGGTAGTTGTTTCTGTTATTATTAAGCCTGAATTATTGATTAACAAAGTCAATTTATCAAATTTAGTGTTTTTTGATTTAACTGATAGCATTTTAATGTAATTGATATTAGCCATTAACGTGGCAGACTGGTAGAATCATTAGAGCATCGGTCAGAATGCCTCGCAATGTTTGTTTCCATTATGCGTTCTGCGTTCAAATCCCGTCGGTAAACTTTACTTTTCATCGTTTCGGGATCGATAAATAAAGTATCATTTCAAGACAGTGGAACTGTTGGAGTGTCGAACTGTCTTGCATTATCTGGATTCATTATGAGCTTCTGTGACGACACTGGCACCGAGCTGCTTCGATTCCTGACTTTACCTCAGACAACACCAATGGCTTATAAAAGGAAACATTGCATGTCTGGGATGCTACTTGTCTTCCATAAAAATAATAAAAAAGAAACTTGCCACACAAAACGACTCTTTATGGTGCATATGAACGAATCACTTCTACTAGATAAACTACCTCCCGTGTTTCTTCGCTTTGACACGGGCACTATTAAGAGGAGTATTAAATCAAATTGTTCGGCATACTAAGTGTCCAAATTTTCATTCAAAATCCAGTATGCGTCTGCCCCAGAATTCAGTGGCTACAGGTGGATTAACTCCAGCGTCCGTAGATACCCTACGGAAAGCTGGAATAAAGTAATCAACACATTATCATTAATGGTCTGGTCGATTCTTCTAGTTCTACAATATCTTGGTGATTGGAAGGCGGCGAGCTGGCAGAAACATTAGCACGCCGGGCGAAATGCGTAGCGGTATTTCGTCTGGCTTTACGTTCTGAGTTCAAATTCCGTTGAGTTCGACTTTGCATTTCATCCTTTCGGGGTCGATAAATTAAGTACCAGTTGTGTACTGGGGTCTTTCTAATCGACTGGCCCCCTCCCCTAAAATTTAGGGCCTTGTACCTAGAGTAGAAAGGAATGTCTTGGTGATTGGAAAATGTGACTTGATAGGCTCCTGTTGTAAAGCCACAAGAGAAATAATTTTTCACTCGTATTCATCAAAATAGATGTAACTTTCGGAAAAAGTTGACTAAATCTGCAACATGGGAACCAAAGCAATTACAGCTGGACAGTTGCAGAGGGAAGAGTAAGCAAGATTTTTACTATGGTCCAGGAAGAGCTAAAAACCATCATCAAAATGCTGAGAGAACTTGAAATATCCTGCACTTTGAAAATTTACGTTTGAGGAAAGATCACATACAGTATCATGAAGGAAGCATTCAATCCCTTAAACCCAGTTTTCAATTTCCTTTTTCGCCAGTCATTGTCAAAGAAACTTCTTTAACTAAACTAATGCAATGTGGTTAGTTAAAATTACTTTTCAACAGTTAGTTGAATAAAGATGATTAATTGGGTAGGGATAATCAACCGAGAGGTTACCGGTTCGTTTCACTAGCACTGCTTTGAATCATTGGTCAAAAATTTCGGTAAAATTCGCCTAATCTTCCTTAAATCACATTAGAGTTAAAAAGTGACATTAGATAGCGATTTAATTGTGTGTGCGGGTAAGCGTGTGTGGTAAATATTTACATAATACATACATGCATACATACATTATATATATATATATATATATATATATATATATATATAATATATATATATATATAGAGAGAGAGAGAGAGAGAGAGGGAGAGGGGGAGAGAGAGGGAGCGGGAGAGGGGGAGAGAGAGGAGCGGGAGAGAGAGGAAGGTTGAGGTCGGAACATAGATGGTATGGCCACAGTTGGATACCATTTGTCACAGGTCTGTTCGATGAAGGTGCCCTTGGACAAACGACTACCACAACCACAATGGCACTATAAACTTGGCACATTTGTTACCTTACAGGAGGTCTGAGTTCATTGAGTGCGACAGGAAAAGTTCCCCGCAATACATTAGTATTCTTTCCTACTCTAGGCACAAGGCCCGAAATTTTGGGGGAGTGGGGTGGGGGGGGCAGTCGATCAGATCGACCTCAGTACGCAACTGGTACTTAATTTATCGACTCCGAAAGGGTGAAAGACAAAGTCGACCTCGGCAGAATTTGAAATCAGAACGTAAAGACAGACGAAATGCCGCTAAGCATTTCGCCCGGCGTGCGAACGTTTCTGCCAGCTCGCTGCTTTAATACATTAGTATTCTATCAACTGTGTGTGGCTGTGAATGTATGTCTTTGTGTGTGTGCACGCGCGCATGGTGGATTCTTTTGTTTAATGCGACAGGAACAGGAGATAGGCAATCGTTATGTGAGAAAGTGAGAGAGAGAGAGAGAGAGAGAGAGAGAGAGAGAGAGAGAGAGAGAGAGAGAGAGAGAGACAGGGGAGAGAAAGGGCGAGAGAAAAAGAAGAGTGAGAGAGGAGAAAGAGAAAGAGGTATAGTGAGAGTTAAGCGAAAAACAGTTCAACAGATATCACCGGCGAATATTCATAGACTAGAAGACGGCGAGCTGGCAGAATCGTTAAACACATCGGGCAAAATGCTTAGCGGCATTTCGTCTGTCTTTACGTTCTGAGTTCAAATTCTGACGAGGTCGACTTTACCTTTCTGGGTCAATAAAATAAGTGCCAATTGTACACTGGGATCGATGTCATCGGTTTATCCTCTCTCGCCGATCTTGGTGATCTTGTGGCAAAATTTGAAACCAGTATTCATCGACTCGGCAAAGGAAGGAATTAAACTGCAATCTTAGCCTATTATCGATGAGGGGGAATGTGAGTAGAACCCAAATAATAAAAGAATGATGATAATCTTAAATAACACTATGAAATAATTAGTTTTAAAGTTGAATTAATTTGAACGAACTATATCATTGCACAGTATAGGCAGGTATTGAACCAGATAATAGGGAATTATTTTTAAGGTTTAACTAATTTCGGTAACGAATTTAACAACAGCTGTGTTACCGAAATGAGATGTTTATCACCTGTCCAAGGAACTTTATAAATTAGAGATCATTAGATTAACCATAATCACTACGTTAATCTAATGACATGTTCACGAATGCAGGCTGATTTGAACCCAATTTGCGAATGTTTCAGTTTTTATGCTATTTGAAATAAAATTGGCAATTTATTGGACTATTCTGTAATTGATTCTATCCAATCATTGACGCCCTCTCTACGTTGTAACTTTATCTTAGGAATTTCTTACCAACTGAACCGTAATGATTGGATAAATGGTTAAACTAGAGATACAATCGATTTGCTGAAGGTCTTAAGACAGTCAATTATTGTTGTTTAGTCCCGCAAATTAATCCTAATCGAACAAACTTATGATCAAAGTTATTCTAATTGTCCCCAGCTTGTTCCTTACAAAGTATACCTAGGACTAAAAGCACTTCCTGTTTTTAAGAAGGTGTCACATGATTTGTGGAAGATTCACCTGCTACTACTGGTTGGTCGAACAACTATATAGGAACTCACTCATTGGCTCGTAGAGATACTGAGTTTCTCTTGTAGGTAGGTGGTTTAGAAATTGGAAGGAAAGCAGGATACAAAATATGGTAAGATCCAGCTCTTCACGGAGACAGAAATTGAAATAAAATATAATAGAATGAAGGGCTTATGAAATTAGAATAAAATTAACAGTTTTTGGAATTTAAGAAGTTAAGACTATGAAGTGTTTCATTATTTTCTGAATCCTCGTGTAAAATAAGTCTTACCACAAATTCAATAACCGTTGTATTAAATTGTATAACAGAAAAGTATTAAAAGCCACTTAATACAGGAAAGTTGGAGAAAAATAAAACTTTTCAATATTTTGGCTTTCGGAAATCCTCAACTTGAGACATGTGAAATGAGAAGAAAATTGTAAACAACACTTAAGCCGTTATGATATGAACAGAGACGCACGGCATTGTATGAATGTGTGGGAAGTGATATTTAAATCATGCAAGAAGCTCATGGTGATTGTTAATCTATAGTTGCTGACATCTAATTAGAATTACATTTTTGAACATGTAACTTACCGATATTGATATGGAAGGATTTGATAGAAACTCCAACTTTTGCTTCTTGGAATTATTAAGTTCGAGCTAATCCTACTTTGGAATAATCTGAGTGTCTCCTTACTAAATAGAATCAAATTTTTTGTTATGGATATTCTGAAAATCTTTCTGTAATTATACCCTGTCTTCACGGAACACTATGACGCTTTAATCGTTTTAGTTCCCCAGACTTCATTGTTTCTTTTAGATCTCGTCCCTCTTTTTTTTCTTCTTAGGCTTTAGTCTTTCCATTTACTGCTCAAAAAGAAAGTCTGAGTGGGTTAATCTAATATTATTGTGCATGCTGACGATATATTTATTCCTAATTTAGCTGTAAAACGTAAAGGGTCGCGACAGAATATTGGACATCATGGATCTTGTACAAATTTTGCATCTTGTTGTTCAGAGCAGAAAGCTAAAATGTCAGTGTACAATTATTGTTGCTGTTGTTACTGATACAGCATATATTGCAGCTATTTTTGTTGTTGCAGTGTCTGTTAATGCTGTCGCTGATGTTACAATGTCACTGTTATCATTGGCCTTCTGTTGGATTTGGCTTCATTTTACGTTTGGACAATAAACTTTAAAGTGGCTGAAACCACCCTAAATTAAACATTTTGGCTTCCAGCTTTGAATAATAAGTTACAGAACTTTGAACTGATTCTAGTCCAGTCAACAAGGAAGCCACAAGGTCGCTCGATCTGCGAGAAATAGCAAATCACACCTTGCTGCCTTAAAAAGGAAACACTGCATAGTGAAGGAATAATGTAGTCCAGATATGCTTTGTCCGAGATAAAGACAGGATGCGCACACCTAGAGCACCATCGATCGTAGGTTTGCTCAGTCAGATTATTTGAGAGCTATAACCAACATTAACAATCTGGTACTAAATGTCTTCATCATTCCATTTACTCAGCTCTAATTTTCTCAAATTTATTGATATAGACCGATAACATTTATCTCTATGTAACCATGGTCTAAACAGTTGAATTAAAAAGTGTCGGTTTATCTTGATCTTAACATAGTTTCATACCTTTTCTAAAGCTGTAAAAATCAAGTGAATTCAAGGACTACTGAAAAATACCCAGGGTTATCCATAAGCATTAAAATCAAATAGTATTGTTGGTGCTAACATTGTTTGTGTAAAGAGTTAATAAATTTTAATCAATTAAAATTACTTTCGTGGCAAGAAGATTATTAGCTTTATTATCAATTCTGGCAAAGAAAGGCAGAGGAGACATCTCCCAAATTTTAACTAATTAAAATTAATTGAACTCAACATGCTAATATAAACACTCTGAACATTTAAAAAATTATCGTTGCTACGAAAAAGAAATCAAAATAATATTCCTTCCAGTAAATTCATTAGTAACTTTCTATTTTTCTCTGCATCGCATTTAAATGCTGGTACAGGAGCTTGGGGATATTCAAACAAATCAGTATTAAACCGCTCCGAATAAATGTACAAAAATATCATTAGGACAGTTATACAAAAATATAATAGACACACTGTATCATTATCTTTTACTTGTTTCAGGATTGCGGCCATGCTGGGGCACCGCTTTGAAGAAGTTTAGTCGAACAAATCGACCGCAGTACTTATAATTTTTTTGTAAAGCCTGGTACTTATTCTATTGTCACTCTGTTGCCGAACCGCTAAGTTACGAGTACGTAAACACACCAACGCCAGTTGTCAAGCGATATTGGGGGACTAACATACACACAAAGACACCCTCCAAACACACATATATCGTTGCTATTATGTTAAACTGTCGGATATCTAAATTTGGCTAAATGTGTTTTTTTTTCAATATTTAATTTTGCTTGCAGTAGCCGGTTCTTTTGGTCAAACTATCGTATCTCTAGCTACTTTGTCAAAGTGTAGTACAACGGTTTAGCATTTTTCAAAAGTGTAGTAAGTCCCACATACGCCAATTTTGCAAAAATATTTCTGACTGAAAATATCATACATGTATGGAGTTACGATTTTATGCACCCGACAAAGTTTCTGTTGTAAAAGCTAATGTAAAAAGAAATAGAATGGTGAAACTATTTTTTCGTTTTCTGAAAAAGCAACGTTTTGGACTTACGACACTTTTGCATAATAGCAACAACATGTAAAACGACGGACTTCTTCCATTTTCAGTCTACCAAATCTACTCACAAGACTTTAGTCGGCCCGAGGCTACAGTAGAAGACACTGCCCAAAGTGCCTTGCAGAGAGACTGAACCTGGAACCATGTGGTTTGGAAGCAAACTTCTTACCACACAGCCACTCTTGCGTCTATTGATGAAAGAGTAAGACGTTTTAAGTATAAGAATATTCATTTAAATTCAACACTTCCTTATTTGTATTTGACTTTGTAGATTATGAATTAGCAAGATATTTTGATAAAATCGTAATTCTATTGTAGATTACTTCACCACTGAAGAAGTAGAAATATATTATATGTTTCAACCCCAACACATACACATACCTTATGCACGTACAAAAACACATACATATACATACATACATACATACGTACGTACATGCACACACACACACACAACACACACACACACACGCACACGAAGGCTAAAGATGGACAAGCATATACAACATCACATCAAAATAATATGTTATATGAACGTAACCATAAATGTAACTACTGTTTCAAAAATTCAGTGACTGGTTGATGCAATAATGTGTACTACGCAAACGAGTACGCATACTGATGCAATAATACATATCAAACAAGTAGAAATTATTATAAACACATAAATGTGAAATCTCAATATATCCATACAAGAAGCTCAGAAGCACCAAATTCTTTCCTCAGAAGTGGCAAGAATGAGATTCTTCTAGAAGTAGATAGATATTTAAGAACATGGAAATATCAATAAAAAGACGGAGGAATGAGATAGAGGAGGTGAGCGACGGCAAGGAAGAAATAATGATATTAAGAAAGGTTGCGAGAAGTAGAACAATAACATGCAAAAAAAAAAAAAAAGAGACGGATTGTTATATATGTACATATGTAGTGTATGGAAGAAGAGGAAAATGTAGCAGAGACGGGAGTAAACAATGAATCCAGATTGAGTGTAGCATGGGTTGAGAGAACTGCGATCGTCTGAAGGAAAGGCGAGGGCGTTCAGGGAAGATCTGGGAAGTAGCAGGACCAGACTGGAGCAGACGAAAGTACCATAGGATAGTGTATTGGAGTTACCCTGATCTACGGTAGTGTATCTCTACTACACTAACCTAGGCATTAAGAGATGGTTGGAGGCAGTCAACTCATGCAATGAAATTTGGTACGACATGACTTTGATATATTCAATATTAAATGTTATATTTAGCCATTTAAAAAAAATTAAAATGGAAAACTATTTCTGTCGACAGGCAGTTTTATAGTTTAAACAAAGAACGTTGCCTTTATGTTAGAATTTGGACTGGTAGTAGATTTGGTGCCTTGGAACCATAAATCATTTAGGTAGGTTCGATATTCTCAGCACGAAATCGGATAATAATGTTTTTTTTTTATATTGGCGCAATCAACTCCCAGCGTATTACTGGTAATTATTTTTATCCACACCCAGTCATTTATATATACACATACACACACGTGCTGTTCATGAAATTTTTCCTTCTCTGGACTTTGCCGTTTTCCTTCCTGACGAAGAGCTATGCTCGAAACGTTAGGAACCTACCCTCCTTTCCAACATCCTGAGCGTTAAATTCACTAATTCCATGTGTAAGTCCACTTGTTTTATTATTGGTATTTTTAATGTTCGATTGTTTGTTCAAGATTTAATATTCGAGTTTACTATATACATATTCTGTAGTTTCAGCTCAGAACTGCAGCCATGCTGATGTACCGCAATTTTGCTACACTGTTATTAATGAGAACCACCTCCAATATGTGGTGCTTGGTGAAGAATGGAGTTTGATGTAGCTACCCTCATTTGCACCTCTTGCAGTGATGTAAGTTCATCTGGGTCTCTCGACAGGAAGAGGTCCAGCTTTGATATAAAAGCGCCTGCATCTACTTTGTGCAGGTTCCTCAGGCTCATTGGCAGAATATTAAAAAAGATGTGGGCCCCTGAAACCCACGCTGTTGCAGTAACCGGTCCTGAAGCGCGATGGCGTTGCTGGGATCTTTGGCACTATGCAGTGTCGTCCCGTTCTGGCATTGGTGTAGCTTTCAATGCCAAAATTTGGCACAATTCCTTCCAGGATCTTCCAGATGTATATTACTGCATACCTCTCCCGCCTTCTTTCCAGGGAGTAGAGTTTTAGCTGTTTCAGCCTTTCCCAGTAGCTGAGCAGTTGCAAAGAGATGATCTTCTTTGTAAATCTTCTCTGGATTGCTTCAAGGTCTGCTGTTAATTTCACACTGGTGGGTGACCAATAGCTGTGAGCAGTAATCCAGGCAGCTGAGGACAAATATCCTCCAGAGGACCATCATGGTTTCCTTATCTCTGGTTCTGAATGTTCTCAGGATCCATCCAGCTAGTTATCTGCACTTTGTCCTGGTAATATGCACTTGGAAAGAGGTATCATGTCGATACCCAGGTCTTTCACTGATTTAGGCTCTGGGATTGAAATTCCCTGTGGACCAGTGGACCCTGTAAGTTTCATATTCAGTTTTGGATGCTGGTAGTGCAGGGCTTGGAATTTTTCAGCAATAAACTGCATATTGTTATCCTCAGCCCATCTGTAGATTGAGTCCAGCTCCTGCTGCAGATGTGCAACATCGCTGGGGTTCTGTATTTTCTGCGAGACTTTCGTATCGTCTGCGTAGCTAGCAAGGGTGGCTATCCGGGAAGTTGAGGGCATATCTGAGAGGGCCACTATAAAAAAGCAGCGGTACCAAGACAGTACCCTGTGGAACACAGCTCACTATTTGTGTTTTCATAGAGGTGGCTCCATTAGTCACTACTGCCTGACTTCTATCTTTCAGACAGTCATATAACCACTCTCCAAGTTTTCCAGCTATGCCGATATATATATATATTATATATATATATATATTATATATATATATATATATATATATATATATATATATATATCAGATTGTATAAAGATGTATACACAAAGAGAAGACCTATGGCAGGAAAAAAATAATTCTAAAAAATAATTCTAAAGGCACGTCGATAAAGCACTAGAATGAAAGGAATTATTATTTTTAGCTAATTCCATACTCGAATTTCTCTATTAATGAACAAATTAATTTGTCATCCGTAGTTCATCAGTGGGATCGCTAAGATAATGCATAATTATGAAGCTAATACGTACCGAGAAAATTGATTTGAATCCATAATGTTGTAAGGATGCAACTCGCACGTATTTTTTGGTACGTATTAAGCTACATAATTATGCATTGTTTTAGCGATCCCGCTGATGAACTATGAAAGACTAATTAATTTATTTGCTCATTAATAGAGAAACTCAAGTATGGGATTAACTAAAATAATAATTCCTTACATTCTAGTGCTTTATCGACGTGCCTTTAGAATTATTTTTTTCGTGGTTTGGGTTCCACTGCCCTTTTTAGCATGTAAGAAGTCATGCTATGGGTCTTCTCTTTGTGTATATATATCTTTATACACTCTTATATATGAAAATATGTTGTCTTATGATTTTTATTGTGCATGCGAACTACTGGTAATTAATTATTCTAATTTTTTACCCTTATGATTTACACAGTATATATATATATATATATATATATATATATATATATAAGCCTTGTTTATAGAACAAACATTAAATTTTTGGATCAACGACTTTACATACAACACCACCCCTCAAACATATATATAAATCACCATGGTTCTCAAACACATAAAAAATAATGCGTATATATAAAATCACAGAAGGTAAAAGTATATAATCGAATAAAATACAAATAGAAAGGCCTATCAAAAAGTTAAATATAAACTACCAAAAAACCTAATTGAAAATATTAAATAAGTAAAAGTAAAAATAAAATATAATAAAATGTCTACCGACTAAAAATGTTTTATCAGACGATTAAAATACTAATAAAATTTTAAAAAAAAATTTCTTTAAAAATATTTGTAAAGAAATCTTTCACTTCCCTCATACAAGTATGTCCAAAGTTCATAAGTAAACAGACTTCCACATGTTAAATTCACATACATCTTGAAAAAAGTCTTTTACTCCCATATCACAAGTATGTCCAAAAGTTCATGATAAGCAGATTCACAGGTCAAATTCAACATTGACATATATCTATGGTCATTATGAGTGGTGTTGTATGTAAAGTCGTTGACCCAAATTTAATGTTTGTTCTATAACCAATGCTTATCTATCTTCGTCTCATATTTATATTTGAGCATTTCTTTCGCAGTCCTATAAACCCTTTTGTTTCTATAAAAAGGGACAAATATTATTTCTTGTTGTATATATATATATATATATATATATATATTATATATATATATACATACATACATTATATATATACACACACAAGCGAAATCTAGTCTCTATTGGAACGTGGAACGCAAGGGGACGGATCTAAGTAGCGTAATATCCAGCACTGTGCTATTTCTTCACTCCAACAATTCAATAAAAAGAAGAAAGATAATTTTAAATACCTCTTAATGCATATCAAATATTTGAAGCCGAAAATGCTGTGAGAACTTGAACAAATGTTAACAACTTAACTAGATCCAAAAACAGAACAAGTAACCGTTTTTTGTCGACCTCGAATAAGACAACAAACAATTCATTACATTTGTCCAAAGTCTCTTACTGTCGGCTAAAAGCAATAAGTTTAAGTTAATATGCATTTAAAATTTTCCATACTTGCTGATCAGTGTAGTAACAAATAATTTAAAGAATAAAGATATTTAAGTTTGGCTAATGGGGAAGTTTGCAGTCAGTTGAATCGACCCAGGCACTTGACTGGTACTTAGTTTATCCACCTCAGAAGGATAATAGACGACGTTGTCCCTGGCAGTAACTAAATACCAGAAGACATATATGTTCAGATTTATAGCAAGAAAGGTAAACTGAAAACTACAAAATTCTTGCTTTTTATTGCGATGGAAGGATATTCGAAATATATAAGAAAACAGATTGAACTGAGAATCGAATCCAGATCGCGAAATCACTTCATCGAAAAGTTATCAAAATGCACAGCAGTAAGCAGCGGAAGCAACACCAGCAGGCAACAATAGTAGGTAGTAAACAAGAAGAATATAATGGTTACTAGAAAAATGTGAATTATATAGATGCCCGAAGTTATCCCATATTTCAGTCCAGGCAATAATAAATGAAAACATCTGTCCCCACCAGAAAAGATAAATACTGCTACTGGTGTTTGCTACAGCTGGTGCTCCAGCTGAGCTGTAGCTACTACTACTACTACTACTACTACTACTACTACTAATAATAATAATAATAATATAATAAAAATTATTTTTGTGTCTTTGGTACAGTTGAAAAGAATCGTATCGCCCTACAGTCATTCATTCCGTTATTTGTGCAACTGTTCAAATATCACCGGAACCAACTTAACATACATTTTTTGTTCTTCCCCAATTCCTACTTTTCATCAATAATTTATAATAGTTTGTTTTTGTCAAACCGTGCGAAAACTAGAGGCTGTTTAAGAGATGTCAGACATTATAGTTGTTTCTGCTGTAGGCATTCATTGCAAACAGTTGAATCGATGTTTGCTGTTAGTTTCTGGGTGATAATAGACATCAATTTGTGTCTTAGATGGCACATTGCATCAACTAAAGAAAGTTAAACAAAACAAAACTCACCTGACATCGAGTTCAAAGAGGTTGGAAATTGTCACGATCGGCTTTTCCCTTATGATGTTGGCATTCGTATTCATTATGTCATCTTGAATTCGCTGAGAGCTATGTGTGCGTACAAACACGCACAGATACTCACACACAAAGATACAGACATATAGACGCGCTTGTGCACGCGCACATGCACATTCATGAATATAAGCACACATGTGCTCTTGCATACCGATACATGCAATCATACACTCATACTTAATTTATAAAGTTGTGCATATGTACTTGGAGCTATATGTACGCACACACACACACACACACACACACACACACACACGCACGCACACACATACACTCACACCTGGACATACACACACATATATGTTTACAAATGTATAAACGTATACAGACTTCTTGAAGCATCGACACACACATATAAATGCGCACATAAATATTAATAAATAGATACAAAATTTTTAAATGCATCAGTACATATGCACACACACACACATTGTCGCACACACACACTCATACACACATACTGATATGCTTGTGTTGCATTCTTATACAGGTCTTAATGTATACATGTGTAAATATGCAATTATACTTATGCAGTTATAAATTTACGCATACGTATTTATATGAAATAGCACAACGTGTGCGCGCACCTTGGCTCAGTGGTTCAGATGTCGCATTCACGATCGCTAGATCATAGGTTCGATTCCCGGACCGAGCGGTGCGTTGTGTTCTTGAGCAAAGCATTTCATTTCATGTTGCTCTGCGATCATTTCGACATCTAACACTTGACACATTTGACGTGTGGCACGTCTGACGTGTTCACCCATTGAAGCAACATCAATTTGACAGAAAGAATGAGCTAATCTACAGTACATACATTTGATCACTATAAACAAATCATTTATGCAGTTATGTATATATGTAGAGTGCGATGGGTAAATTGTCGCCATTTTATATATTTTGTTTCGCGCATGGTTTGTTTTTGATTTTGTCGACTACACAGTTGGGCACCGTCTATGAGAAAAACAGAACCATGACAGTTCACTCTGCCAGAAATTTGGAAACGACATCCTGTACTGCTTGGCATTCGTACCGGAAGCTCCAATACGAACATTTCGGAGTGTTTGGGTGTCAATCTGAGGACATGTAGCGAGAGTGATAAAAATCAAACATCCAGTCAATATCATGGTGTTTGGAGTGATCACTAGTGATGACGACGTTATGCCTCCATTCATTTTCTCACATAGCCTCAGACTCAACATGGAGGCCTACATCAAGTGCCTGGAGGAGGGAGTGCTGCCCTAGGTCAGAAGGGTGTCTCCTGGAAGACCCTATGTCTGGCAACAGGACTCTGCACCATTCCACACAAGCGGGAAAACCCAGTCATGATTGTCAGGCAATTTCTGTAACTACACCACATCTGGCCACCTAACTTTCCTGACTGCAAACCCCTTGTGTGGGGCGCAGTTGAGCGAGATACCAACAAAACTTCTTGTAACAACAAAAGTGAACTGAAAGCAAGGATTATGGCAGCATTCACTAATACAAACAAGGAGGCCGCCCAGAAGAATTGCAGAAGATTCCGAAGTGGTCTGGAGCCATAGTTGAAGCCAATGGTGATTTTATTGAATAAATTTACTCTTTAGTATTTCATGATATTTTTATGCAATATTGGTAAATATATCTGTTAAAATGAGATGTCAGTGTTATTTTCATTTTTGCATAATTTAAATGACAATTTATTCATCGCACCCCGTATATATATATATATATATACGCTCGCATGTATATATATATTTATTTATACAGGGTTTGGAGAAAATAATGGAAACACCTTGAAATTTCAAACAAATTTATTTCAATATGAGGTCGGACCAACTTTGGCAGTAATTACAGCTTGAATTCTCCGAGGTATGGACTCATATATAGTTTGAATTGTTTCCTAAGGAATTTTTGTCCATTCTTCAGCTTAAAACAGTATCCAGTTCTTGTAGTGATGATGGTAGAGGATATTGACTCCTTACTTGTTTATCTAAAATGCACATATGCACCAGACCAATGCGTCACGCAAAGATCGAACCGGGAACCAGAAGCAACATGGTTTTAACATGAATTTCTATTCTCAATTTGTGTAGGAAAATACATTTAATCTTAGCTTAAGTGAAATTTCGGAGGTAAACTGAAAGATTAATGAGAAAATTTATAGCTTACAACTTGGGAAAAGTCAATTCAATTTAAGTTTTCGCCAATAGGACTAACATCACTAGCTAACACAGTTAATTGCTAAGATATTCAAAATGCCTTTAGAATGCACCTAGTTGTGAAAAAAACCAACCGAGCAATCAACAGGGACGATAATTATGGAAGTTACCATTCAACATATGCATTACAGAATCCTGTGTATGTCATGGGTGTGAAAACATATTTAATCATATTGTAAGGAGCATGTTGAAGATAAAAGCGAAACTTAGGTTGAAGGTAAATGTTAATCAGCCTGAGAATCAAATTTAGATTTAGTTGAAATATTCATTAAGTAAACAATCTGTTGTCGAGTTGGCATATTATCTTGTTCGCCTGTTATCTAAACGTTTACATAATCTTTATTTCCATGAGCAGTTTACAGAATTCCTTGCGCTGTTTACAATGGGAGATACAGACAGAAAGACAGACAGACGGATACAGATAAATAGAGCTAACTAGCTAGCTACATAAACGGAAGAGTGTGTGTATTTGTGACCTTAGCTAAGTCACCTGATTGTTGCAAGATTTCTCTTTAAATTTAAATTTGCACACTGTATGGTGATATTTGTTACAATAATTTGTTTTGGCATCAACATGACCAAATTTGTTGTTCTCCCTTATTAAATTGTCTTCATTCATTTCTATATTGATTTGATAAAGGAGGTTCTCTTCCCCAAATCCAAACAAACTTGCAGAATACACAAAGTACTTTTGTAAGGTAGCAACTATGCGTAATAAATTTACGCTACATATCGATTAAAATTTCTCTCAGCCTAGACAAGCAGCAGAGGTCTTCTATTTTGCAAACTTAGATATATATTTATCGCAGAAATTCTGAGTTACTCAAGTACCAGTATCTCTATTGATAAGGAGATTTGTGTAAGTGGAACTCTACTGTTTTACATTCAGCTCCGAATTGCTTTTGATAGAACGTTCTTGTCAAGCAAAACGATTAGATGAGAAAGAACATAAATAAAACTGTACCAATCCCACTGACTAACGTAGTCATAGAAACACACTACTTAAGCATACTAGCAGCAGCAGTACTAATTGTAATAATCCTTTTCTACTATAGCCACAAGGCATGAAATTCTGTTGGATGAGGTAACTCGATTACATCGACTTTAGTGCTCGGTAGGTACTTATTTTATCGATCCCGAAAGAATGAAATGCAAATTCGACCTCGGCGAGATTTGAACTCAGACTGTAAAGACAGACGAAATGTCGTTAAGCATTTTGTCCAGCGTGGTAACGACCTTGCTAGCTCACCGGACAGTGCAAGAATATGGTACAAAATACAGGAAGAGAGAGTTTGTAAAACTCCTTTTTCTTATATTTTTCGCCCCCCCCGCCAAACCCAGCTGATTATTTTATTCAAACAGAAGCCAGTTTTGTGCATTGGTGTACTATATATATATTTCTTTTAATTATCCCATCCAACATGTATCTCTTCCCCATCCGACTCTATGAAAATTACTACAGAAGACGAGAATTTATTTAACTAATTTCTATTAGATCTTTGCACCAGACATGTTTCTACTTACTGATGATGCAATCTCTCTTATTTATTTTCTAATTCCGGCAATGACTTTGTTTTGAAATTGTGTTTTGAAACCCATCTTCAATATCTTTTCCTATAAGTACTGTACTTTTCCTAATAATCTATTTCTTTAAAAAATCACGACTTCTCTAAACATAGCGCCTCACATAGTCATTTGTCATTCTCTTGAGAGCTCACCATCATCCGGAACAAGAGCCACTGACTTAGTGAGCCTCTCATCATGTGTTGCGAATCTGTGCTTATCTGAGAATGTCTAATAACACTGAAACACATCTAGAGTTGTCTCTTGTACATGCAGAAGTGATTAAAATAACATTAACCATTGAATATTGCTTTTTTCATCATCACATAAGTATTTATAATTAGATATTTGATACTCCCTCCATTAAATATGTTGGCATTCGTTTAACTAATATATCGTTTGTCAACTTCAAAATTCCAACGTTTATACAATTTGCGCTATTACTCCCATGCACCCGAAAGTTAATTACGCTTCTGCAACAAGTAATCATTTTATTATAAATTATAACTAGTGTAAAGAGGATTTTGTCAGTAACATGAGTGTGTGAGTGTGTGTGAATGCGTATTTGTGCGTATGTAAGTATGTGTATATGTGTGTGAATGTATATGCATACACATATACATGCATACATATAAGGCATCATTCGAAAGCTAAAATAATACGAGGAGGCGCATTGTGACCAGCGGTGTGTAGTAATACCCAATAGTATGGTCGATACAGTGATGTGTGTGTGTGTGTGTGTGTGTTATCTTTTATCTTTTGCTTGTTTCCCTCATTAGACTGCATTCATGCAAAAGCATCATCTTGAAGGATTTTAGTCGGGCGAATCGATCGCAGTACTGATTTTTAAAAAAGTATGCTACTTATTCTATCGGTCACTTTTGCAGAGCTGTTAAGTTATGGGGCTCTAAGCACACCAACACCGGTTGTCAAATGGTGGTGGAGGACAAATACAGACACAAAGACAGACAGGCACACACACACACAGACTCACACACACACATAAAAACACACACACACATACGACGGGCTTCTGTTAGCTTCCCACTCACAAGGCTTTGGACGGCCCGAGGCTATACTATTAATAGAAGACACTTGCCCAAGGTGCTTGCTACGCTGTGGGACTGAACCCGAAACCATGTGGATGGGAAACAAACTTCTCACCACACAGCCACAGATTTATTATTCTTTTACTGGTTTCGGTCATCAGATGCCCCCCCCCCCGACTGGGATATCACCTTAAATGTTTTAATCTATCACATTGGTCTCATCCATGTTTACAGTGACATACTTTATTTCATCCATATATATACAAACCCAGAATCACGCTAATAGCTTAGGAGTGAAATTTAGGATTTCTCGGTTTTCTGTGAATCGATTTTGATAAAACTTTTCCCAGCTGGTTTGCACACTATCGCAAAACCATTGCTTTCATTATTCTGTGTAACGTCCTTTCTTTTCTATTTCCGATTCTTTAGTTTTGGGGTGAACCACGCTAATAGCTTTTGAATGAAAATAGTCCATGTAAACATATTTTTTCAGAAAATGAAGGGTAACGATACATATTAAGCATACATTAAGCATACATATATTTAACAGAAAAACCACAATAATATAACATTTATTGACATAATGAATTATTTAGATAATCTGTGTGTGAGTGTGTGTATGTGTGTGCATGATTTAGTAACAACAGATATTATTTATGGAAACTGGAATTACTTCCAGACAAACATGAATTTGTTGAATATATATACAGATTGATGTACAGTGGCGGCCAAAATATTCAGAACGACATTGTTTTCGCCAGAAAAGTAGATATAATTTTTTATCAAAGTTGTTTTATATTCTATAATTTTCACAGACAATAAATACAATATTATTTGTTATTGTCTGAGATTTTGGTGTAATTTGAGAGGATAATACAAAAGTTATGGATGATTTAGTGATTTACTGCAAAACCCATGGCGGCCAAAATGATCAGAACGGTTGCTTTTACTCCGTGTTTTAGTATATTTAACAGCGAACTCTAATGTTTTGAATTTGTTTACGTGACGGTTCGTTTACTAAACATTAGTAAGAATATTTGCAGTGTACTTTGTTAATATAATGCCACTTACTCCGTTACCAATTCGTCAGCAGATTATTAAGCTTCGAAGGAAGAATAATTTAAGTATTGGATCTATTGCAAAGATTATTAACAAGTCAAAAAGTGTTGTACACGGTATTCTTAAGGTCTACGATGATTGTGGTTCGTGTGAAGCAAGAACGTTTACAGGTAGGCCAAGAAAAACGACCAAGAGAGAAGATCGTGCTATGGTAAAGTTGGTTAAAAAGGACAGATTTAAAACTGCTGCTGCTGTTTCTCGGAAAATGAGCATTGTATTGAAGAAAACTTTATCTCGAAAAACTGTGTCTCGTCGTTTAGTTGAACATGACCTACAAGCAAGAGCACCTGCAGTGAAGCCACTGATCAGCTCCAAGAATAAAAAGTGTCGTCTTACCTTTGCAACCAAACATGTGTTGTGGTCTCAAGAAAAATGGCAAACGGTGCATTTCAGTGATGAATCTAAGTTTATTTTATTTGGCTCAAATGGGAAAAGGTACGTTCGTAGAAAAGTAGGTGAAAAATTGTCGCCTAAATGCCTTAAGACTAGTGTTAAATTCGGTGGAGGAAGTGTCATGGTTTGGGGGATGATATCTGGAGATGGTGTGGGCCTTTTGGTGCGATTACATGGAAAGGTAAATGCAGGAGTTTATAAACAACTTGTAAAAGATCATGTCTTGCCTGTGCTGAGAAATTCAACTAAGCGACCACCCATATTCATGCAGGACAATGCCCCATGTCACAAGGCTAAGGTGGTCATGAACTTCCTCAAGGCTGAAACGGTTATTGTTATGGATTGGCCTGCTCAAAGCCCAGATCTCAATCCTATTGAAAATGTATGGAATATTCTAGGAGAACGTTCGAAAGCCAGAATCCTAAAACAACTGAGCAATTATGGAATGCCCTTCAGGAAGAATGGAATAAGATCACCCAGCAAGAAATTGAAAATTTAATTTCCTCATGCAGTCGAAGATGTCAGAGTGTGATTGAAGCTAAAGGGCTTCACACTAAATATTAAATATTTCCAGTATTCTCTGTCATTTTTGATTATTTTGTTATTTTTTTCAACCGTTCTGATCATTTTGGCCGCCATGGGTTTTGCAGTAAATCACTAAATCACCCATAACTTTTGTATTATCCTCTCAAATTACACCAAAATCTCAGACAATAACAACTAATATTGTATTTATTGTTTGTGAAAATTATAGAATATAAAACTACTTTGATAAAAACTTATACTTATTTTTCTGACGAAAACAATGCCGTTCTGAACATTTTGGCCGCAACTGTATACATAAACCCCGCCCGAGAAACTAAAAACAAGAGCAAAGTTTATGTACCATTCCAAAAACCGGTACTCTTTTAATCTGGTTGCAACAAAACAAAAACTATTAGACACGCTTGATTAAATACCCTCTTAATCACAGCACTCTATCTAAAGAGTAATTCAACAGTACATTTTGGTCGTTCACACAAGTTCATAGCAGATGGCTACAACTTCCTGCACCAATACTGTAACATTAATGTATTTTTATACTGAAAAAAATTGTGCATATTTTTAATGCTTGTTCTTCAAAGATAGCTTCTTGAATTTCTAGAATTTCGTTTGACAGTAATTTCTCTTAGTCACTGCGTTCTATAATAACAGTCAACGAACCAACAGTAAATTTTCGGTTGTTCACACAGCAGCCGCAATTTCATCGTATAAACATACCGATAATAAAGTCAGGTTATTCTGTACCCTCAAAAGTTCAGCACCACATGTACAGAACTCCGAGAGAACACGTTAAGAAATATGATAAGTTAAAAGACAGAAAAAAAAATAATGCAAAACAAGAACACGGATTGCAGTTTTAACGAAATGTGATAATCCCTTGTGAGTAACGCTTTTTACCATTTACCTGATATACTCACACCTGTTGGTAATAGATGTCAGTAACTTCTGGTATGGGTGCCAATATTGGAACAGCAAGACATTTTTACACGCAAGGAATTGTGGAATATTTTTCATATTTTTCCTACTCTTTAAAGACAGCGCATGTCAGTGTACGGTAAAGCCCCTTGGGAGACGATGGAAAACTTTATGGAAACACTCCGTCGGTTACGACGATGAGGGTTCCGGTTGATCCGAATCAACGGAACAGCCTGCTCGTGAAATTAACGTGTAAGTGGCTGAGCACTCCACAGACACGTGCACCCTTAACGTAGTTCTCGGGGATATTCAGCGTGACACAGAGTGACAAGGCCGGCCCCTTGAAATACAGGTACAACAGAAACAGGAAGTAAGAGTGAGAGAAAGTTGTGGTGAAAGAGTACAGCAGGGATCGCCACCATCCCCTGCCGGAGCCTCGTGGAGCTTTTTAGGTGTTTTCGCTCAATAAACACTCACAAAGCCCGGTCTGGGAATCGAAACCGCGATCCTATGACCGCGAGTCCGCTGCCCTAACCACTGGGCCATTGCGCCTCCACGGAAAACTTTATATGGGTACTAAGAATAAATGAATATAGTAGAGGGAGGGAGTCAACTTTTCTTTAAAATCTTAAAAAAATTCTTTCAATTTTTATTCCATGCACAAATTGTTTCGTAATATTGATTTCAAATTTTTGGCACCAGGCCAACAGTATCAGGGGAGAGGACAAGTCACCTCGACCTGTCTGCTCATATGAGTGGTTGATACTAAGGCGGCAAGCTGGCAGAATTGTTAGCACGCTGAGCAAAATGCTTAGCGGGATTTCGACTGCCGTTACGTTCTGAGTTCAACTTCCGCCGAGGTCGACTTTGCCTTTCATCCTTTCGGGGTCGATTAATTAAGTACCAGTTACGTACTGGGGTCGATATAATCAAGTATCCGTTTGTCTGTCCTTGTTTGTCCTCTCTGTGTTTAGCCCCTTGTGGGTAGTAAAGAAATATGTATTTCATCCGTCTTTATGTTCTGAGTTCAAATTATGCCGAGGTCGAATTTACCATTCATCCTTTCGGGGTCGATAAAATAAGTACAAGTTGAACACTAGGGCCTATTTAATCGACTTATTCTCTCCCCCAATTTCACTGATCTTGTGCTAGAATTTGAAATCAATATTCATGGCACGATAATGTGTGCGTGTGTGTGTGTGTGTGTGTGTATGTGAGAGTGATATAGTTTGCACGAAGCATTGTCTAATATTCATAAGCGTTTTTAATTTTTTAAAGCTAAATAATACAAGTTATAAGAAATAATATAAGTTGATACAATATTTTAGGGTTGACCCTTATTCAAGAATATTCTGGGATAGGGTATTGTGAGCTGACTTCTCTTTAAAACATGTGTGTGTGTGTGTACGATTCCAAGACTGATTGAAAGAAGTTATCCTCAAACTGGAGACTTAGCCCGAATGGTTGCTTGTAACAATGTGGTCTCCGATTAAGACATCCAGGAGACCGGCTGTGTGTTAAACAGGACGATGGATGAAGCCTTTCTCCCAAATACATGAACGGTACTTCGGAGAGGCTTCCACACAGTTTTCGTCTAACACACACACACACACACACACACACACACACACACACATATATATATATTTGACTCACAAACTTTGGTTAACTGAAGGATATGCTGGGAAACTCTTCTCCACGGGACCGCATTATGGAATCGAACCTGAAACCACAGAGTTGCAAAGCAAATTTTTTAATCGTACAGCCATATCTACACCCATATAAACAATTGTCTGGCGAACAGTACGGGGTTATAAAAATTATTGAAATGAAATCACCTTACTATTCAAATAGTACAAATGATTTAATAACATAGAATAATAACCGCTTTTTTGGAAGCCAATAACTAACACATGGAATGTATTAAATACTGCGAAAATTCATTTAGAGCAAATAAGTTTTCTCGAACAAATTCGTAATCTATGGTTTACTGTGACGTATAATATCGTAATAAACTATGTAATACTACGCTATTTGCTCACCTCTTCCGAACATCTCACCGGATTCATAAATATAATTACAAACAAACAAACAAACAATGTTGTTTTTTTTCCTCCAACATCATTTTGTGTAAACAGCTTGTGCAAGTGATATCTTATTCCATCGTTTATTCATAGAGAAGCAACCCAGAAATATACCAATGGTAAACGTCACCTGCTCTGCCAAAAGACAAGCTATGTACCCAGGAATAGATTTCAAATCTCGCTCTTACTTTCAATTTAACAATCTGTTATAGCAGGTAAAACATATTACGCAGTTAAAAAGAAGATTGTGTAGTTTAGTATATTGATATGTATTATACGATTCTAACAAAGGAAATTTTAGCGATTCATTCAGGTCACTTAAACAGTAAAATGAAAGCATAGCAATAGATTTTCGAGTGAAAAAATGCTCTGAGCTTAACCCTTTCTCCTGGCGCGCGCACGCACACGCACACACACACACACACCACACACACACACACACACACACACACACACACACACACACACATTCTCTCTCTCTCTCTCATGCACACACACGTATAGATAAGCTTAAGTTTACAATTCTATTCATATAGATATAATATACACCGAGAAGCAGATACATAAACATAGTAACACTTATGGAAGAACGTATATATGTATGATATAGATACAATATATACACGCTTTTCAATGCAATGCTAGCGTGATTATTGGCATTCCTTTTCTCCGCGGAATCCTAAAAATTAAAATCTTTGTGCTAGAATCTACTACTCTATTTTGCTGCTGTGATTTGAAGGAGAGTAACTGGCAAAGATCAACGTCTAGTAGCAGGTGGTTAAAATTAACTACCTTGCTCAGCATCACAAAGCACAGTTTGGAATGAGGTACGAACTCCGAAACTTCAACCAAGATTGCTGAGATTTTGTTATTAGTATTACTGCTTAACACTCAACGCAAACCCAATCGAGTAGGCTGTACTGTATTTTAGAATGTATCTATAGATTTTTAACTAACACTGTAAAGACAGATGTAAACACATTGTCTCTATTTAATATCTCCATGGGCTGTAAAAGAGGTATCAGCCAGTCTAGTTTCAATCCTGTGTTGGGATTTCACCAACAGCCAAGTAGATTCTCAAATACCCCGCGTAAACACGGTTTATAATCTTACTTTTACTAAAGGATAGATCGATTAATTTGTATATATATAATGCATTCTTGGCACTTAGTTTAATAGATAACTGGTGTTAAACCAATATATGTACTTGAAACAGTAATCCTAATAATCAGGGAATGTGTAATTAAGAGCCTAGGTTGTATTTGCGCAGTACTCCTAAATGATGCTAAGAGGAGTTATGGGATTGAGGCAAAGTTGAAATAATGAATAACTTCTTTGGCAACTACGGTTTGTAGTAAAGTTTAAGATATGGTGTGACCAGCATGGTTTTTTTGTCAAGACTCTTATGGTCTCTCCAAATACAATTGTCAAGAGTGATGAGGATGGAAATGTGTTTGTAGGTTCCTCTTGTATGAACCTATTTCTTTACTACCCACAAGGGGCTAAACACAGAGGAGACAAACAAGGACAGAGGGACGCATTAAGTCGATTATATCGACCCCAGTACGTAACTGGTACTTAATTTATCGACCCCGAAAGGATGAAAGGCAAAGTCGACCTCGGTGGAATTTGAACTCAGAACGTAACGGCAGACGAAATTCCTACTTCTTTACTTCCCACAAGGAGCTAAACATAGAGGACAAACAAGGACAGACCAACGGATTAAGTGGATTACATCGACCCCATTACGTAACAGGTACTTAATTTATCGACCACGAAAGGATGAAAGGCAAAGTCGACCTCGGCGGAATTTGAACTCAGAACGTAACGGCAGACGAAATACGGCTACGCATTTCGCCCGGCGGGCTAAAGATTGTGCCAGCTCGTCGCCTTTCCTCTTGTATGAACCTACTAACACAAACAATTCGTCATAGTAATGAGGAAAAATGACCAATTAAGATCGTAGAGTTAGGAAGTTAATACGCAAGGGTAATATATCCGATAAGTGAATAAAGTTATCGAGTAACATCTTATGGAAAATAGAACCAGATAAGATGCGATTTCTCTTGAAAGTAGTGCTTGATGTGCTTCTTACTTCGGCCAATGGCAAATGCTGGATTGGAGCGACACTGCTCAGTGTCATCAGTACAGATGTTATGCATCATTGGAAAATGTTCTGGCAGCATTTGACTTCGATTTCTAGCAGTTCAACCAACTTGTTAGTCATCCCTTGAAGAGTATAGCTGGTGACGTAACAAGTCCTGGTTATATTTGCCGATGCACTGAAACAAAACTTTAGCAGTACCGATGTAATGAGAATCAACACTTTTTTTTATACAAGAAGGATGAGAAAGGACACTGCAAAAGTGTAAACAAAGGAAAAATGTCAACCAGATTTCTGCTTGATACTAATGACTGGAAAATGGATTTGAAAGGAGCGTTCGTATTCCCAGGCAATATCGCAGTATTGATGCACTATCCTGACCTTTTGATCTGGTCTGATTTATCAAAAGACTTCTGATTGTTGAGTTGACGATACATTTGGAAAAAAATATGGAGTTGTCTTATGAAAAAAGAACCTAAAATATATAGGATTCAGAGAAACACACGAGCCACGAAGATGGCAGTTTTCAGAGCTTTCAGTAGAGAAAAAAGGATCTTGGGAGTTTGTGGTTACATCATAATTGACTGGCTTTGGACTTAGGAAGGACAGTAAAACAGTAATTTGTGATCTGGAGAAAGAAGCAGAAGATGATTCCTCGCAAAAATGCCAGTTGTGTGTAAGAGATAGACTAACGATGAGAGCAAAGTACAAATTCTTGGTGTGTAGTAAAAAATATAGCAGCTGCAAGGCTTCTGGAAGGTTGCTGCAGAAAGTGGTTAGAGCTATATGTAGTTTGTTGTGGTGTCTGCATGGATTACTTGTGGGAAACGTACTATAGTGAGGGCCAAAAGAACTCTTTTGCTGCTCGAACCCTCTAGGAGCGATACAGTCGGAAGGTGTCGAAATTATTGTGATTTCAGCCGGAAGCTGATGAAGGAAGTGTTCCGTCGTGTAAATTATTTATAAATAATTATAAATATATGTGAGTGTTAAGGAGAGTGGCGGAGTACAGACATCACCTCTCAGAGTAAACTTGGAATATAGTGTGGACGGCCGGGATAGGTTAGACATGGAAAATGGGGGATATGTGTTTCAGAGAGGTTTCTATGTTAATACTAGTGTGTGGCCTGGGGTTAAGTTGGTTGACAATGCACGGGCATAGAAGAAATATAATTTTACACTTATACACACACGCGCGCGCGCGCAATTGTTTTTCTGAATGGTGTAATAGGTAATTACAATTACGAGATAGAATATATACTTTGTTTATAATCTGATGAATTAATACATGACTTCTGGTACAGCGAAGCTGAAGGAAAACAAAACATGATTGCTTTTCTTATTCTCTTTGTTTCCATGCTCATAATTAATTTTGCTGGAGAGTCTACTACTTAACCAATCTATCTATCTATCTATCTATCTATCTATCTATCTATCTATCTATCTATCTATCTATCTATCTATCTATCTATCTATCTATCTATCTATCTGTCTGTCTGTCTGTCTGTCTGTCTGTCTGTCTGTCTGTCTATCTATCTATCTCTATCTGTCTGTCTGTCTGTCTGTCTATCTCTCTCTCTCTCTCTCTATCTATCTATCTGTCTTTCTGTCTGTCTATCTATCTATCTATCTATCTATCTATCTATCTATCTATCTATCTATCTATCCACCCATCCACCTACTTCTCTTTCACTTTCTCGCTTTATCTTCTCCCCCCTCTTTATCTATCTGTCTGCTAGTGTGTCCATCCATTAATCTACCCACCTATTTATCTCTTTTTTGTCTCTCTTTCGCGCTATCCTTTCATTCATTTATCTACCTTTCCCACTTTCTCGTTTTTTGCCTACCTACCCATGTCTTGCTGTCTCTCTCTTCTCTCTCTCTCTAGCTAGCTAGTTATTCACCCACCTATCTACCTACTCCTCTCTCACTTTCTCGCTTTATCCTCTCCCCGCTCCCTGTCTGTCTTCTGCCAGTGTGTCCATCCATTAACCTACCCACATATTGATCTCTTTTTTGTCTCTTTCGCTCTATCCTTTCATTCATTTACCTACTTTTCTCACTTTCTCGTTTTTTGTCTATCAGTCAATCAATCAAAGGTGGAGATTTTAAGAAACCGACGGAAAATATTTCCTGAATGATGTGACTATAGAAAATAATAATTGTGCGTGCCTTTACGGTGCTAAATATTCTGTTCCACTTTAGGTACTAGGCCCGAAATTTTTAGGGAAGGGCCAGTCGATTAGATCAACCCCAGTACGCAACTGGTACGTAATTTATCGATCCCTAAAGGATAAAAGGCTAAGTCGACCGCGGTGGAATTTGAACTCAGAACATAAAGACAGACGAAATACCTATTTCTTTACTACCCACAAGGGGCTAAACACAGAGAGGACAAACAAGGACAGACAAACGGATTAAGTCGATTATATCGACCCCAGTGCGTAACTGGTACTTAATTTATCGACCCCGAAAGGATGAAAAGCAAAGTCGACCTCAGCGGAATTTGAACTCAGAACGTAACGGCAGACGAAATACCGCTAAACCTTTTGCCCGGCGTGTTAATGTTTCTGCCAGCTCACCGCCTTTCTAAAATAATTATTTCTATTTTGGGCACAAAGCCTTGAAAATTTTTCGACCCCGAAAGGATGAAAGGCAAAGTTGACCTCGGCGGAATTTGAACTCAGAACGTAGCAGCAGACGATTAAGGTGCTAAATATTGAATGCTGAAATGTTTACATATATTTATTTAACTTTGTTGATAAACTGAAAAATATATAGTACGAAAGACCCCCACTTCATTTGAAATATTAGCCTGCACTTCATTTCTTGGTGCAACAATGTACAGCTCTTCAATTCTTTTTACTTTCAACCCGACCAAGTTAGTGAATATCCTCGAATATTCACATATAGTTAATTTTCGACTTCGTACCGCAAGGATACGTTGCTAGAAATGTGAAATTTACCGAAAATTACATAACTAGGATTGCAAAGAACCTTATACTACATTGATTCTAATTTCTCAATGAACTATATACCTCTGTACTTGAATACACTGTTTTGGATATAGTCCAAATGTTTAATCATTATGAGCACTACGTTTCAACGAGAAACCACAATAAAATATTAATAGTGTATTAATGATCATTATTTTTGTTAATGATAACGATTATTAAAAAGTAACGAGCATGATGTCCAGAGTTGTGTACTGTACGTGTTGACATAGGCAAACAAATAAACAAAAGTGTTTGGGTTCGAGGAACATCCGGCAATTTCAGAGTTGTTATTGTAACAAAGGACAAAAATGAACAAATGAAATACAAACACGATGTAGAAAGCTTAATCGGTCTGTTGTGTAGCTTAAGTCGAATTTGATCTTTTCCAATAAGAGTCAAATTACGAAACAAAACATGTGATTTACGCAATCTTTGACACGAAAACTTTAAAGTATTGATTCGTGACTCTGTTGAGTATTTCTGCAACACTGCAGCTTTAACTCACAAACGGATGTGCATAATTAAGTAAAATAGAATTAGATATTTAATTGAATATTGACTTCAACCAATGGTTCTGTATTCGAGGGAACCGAAAATTTACTCAATATTTAGATCTCATTCACTTTCTTAATTCCCGAAGCAATTCTCACAAGACGTGGTTAGACTTAGATTTTTTTCATAAAGTTGTCAGTCAGTCTGTAGAAAATCTTAGAACATAGTAATCAGTAATGTATTAAATGATTTACAATTCGTAGGCTACATTTTATCTCCCTCGTCGTCTTTCTGAACATTATTAAAAAGGATTTTCTAACATTCGTACACCGTGTACATTTTTAGGAGAGAGAGAGAGAGAGAGAGAGAGAGAGAGAGAGAGAGAGAGAGAGAGAGAAAGAGAGAGAGAGAGAGAGAAAGTCGATTAAGTCTACCCGAGTACGCGACTGTGGAGGCGTTTGGTCTAGTGCTTAGAATGTTGGCCTCATGATCTTAGGTTGTATGTTCAATTCTTGGACTGGGTGGTGCGTTGTGTACTGGAGTAAGGCATTTCATTTTGCATGGCTTCAGTCTACTCAGGTGAAAAGTGAGTAGCACCGTGATAGTGCAGCCCTCTTTCATTCCTGTTGTCGCATCTTCGATGTTCCGTTGGGTTATGGTTGAGAGAACGCAGAGGTTGTATATGTCTGCTCCGACTACATAGGCATCAAAACAATAATGAAAGTATTGTACAAGCTTCTAAGTCATACTTGCATGCAAGTGTCGACTATACAGCTTTTTAGTATTTGGCTGGTAGGGCCACATTCGTGGTTTTAAATTACAATATAAAGGGAAACAACAGAAATGTGATAAGGCATTCTTATCCGGTGTACTTCTGATTCTGCTAGCTATTAGCACCGCAATATTAAAACTAGCCATAAAAGACAACAAAGTAACAATAATAAATGGCATATAAATAAACAAGTATAAGCGTGAATTTAGGAAATTAGAGAAAAATGCTAAAATTAAAATTTATTTCATAAGTATTATTTAATAATTTGAGCCAAACTATTTGAATATTGGAAATAGAAGCCATTTTAAGACGCCCAAGGAAATAAAAAATAATACGAGTATATATGTGACAAATATCAGATTATATTTTCGGGAACAAAATGAAGTTTCGTTTTTACATTTAATTCGAAACCATTCAAAATTACTCCTACAAATGTAGAATTTACGAAGAAGTAAATTATCAACAAAATTCGTTTTCGTGAATTGTTGGATTGTATAAACAAAGATTAAATTAAATTAACTCAACGCGAAAGAACATTTTGTGGCTATATTTTTATTTGAATATCAGTTGCCAAGGTTAATGATACTGTTATAACAAATAGTTTCGTAATAATTACCCTGGCAATCAATACAATCTGATACTAAATATGTCAACAGAAACCATCCGACATGGAACACTGTACGTGATTTATCGAACTGCCAGAAATAGCAGCTAAATCTCCTTAAAACCACACCCTGCAACCTTAGCTCGTGCTATTTTAAACTTTTTAGAAAATAATAATTGTGCGTGCCTTTATGGTGCTAAATATTCTGTTCTACTCTAGGCACAAGACCCGAAATTTTTAGGGAAGGGGCCAGTCGATTAGATCGACCCCTAGTACGCAACTTGTACTTAATTTATCGACCCCGAAAGGATGAAAGGCTAAGTCGACCGCGGTGGAATTTGACAGATAGGGCTTCTTATGTTGCAGGAGTGAAGGTGCATATCCTAGTAGTGATTAGGGGTGTTGCAAGACCATGGTTTCATTTCCAAGACCGGTCAGTGCTTTGTGTTCTTGAGTATAACACTTCATTTCACTTTGCTCCAGTCTATTCGTGGGTAAATGAATAACCCTACGACGGATTGGCGTCCCGTTCAGGGAAGAGGGGAAGGGTATATATTATGATCTCGCTGTCTTATTCGTCATGGCAACCTAGAAGTCAGCTCTATGAGTCATCGAATTCAAGAGAGTAATGTTCAGAAGAGGAGTTACTTTTGTTACAGGAAGCATTTCTTGACAAGGAATTTTGAGGCGACGTCTCCCAAGAGTCCATGCATAACAGAGAGAAAGAGAGAGAGAGAGAGGAGAGAGAGAGAGAGAGAGAGAGAGAGAGAGAGAGAGGTGGGGGGACTAAACAAAAACAAATTCACTTCCAATTTATCATTCCAATCGCCATTCATAAATGAAATTAAGTATTTCTCGCTTGCCCTTATGAAGTTGATTAGTAAAACAGTTGACAAAGATGATAAACAGTGTTTGTTTTTAACACCTCTTTATGTTCTGACGTGGAATCTCAACGAAGTTAACTTTACTTTTTAATATTTCCTTGGTGAGAGTCGATAAAATAAGTACATTGAAGTACTGTAGCCGATTTAAACGCTATAAGAAGTATTTTTCATCGGTGAGGGGCCGTGCAAATTAAAGAGAAATAGTAAATTGATATATTTAATATTATTAGATGGTTTTAAACTTTTAAAATTTGCTCAAAGTATGGCGGAGATAGGAGAATTATATGGATGTAAACGCTAGTTTGTCTTATTAATAAGGTGTGAAGGTCAATAATTTCACTTATATTTGTTTCTTTTGGCTGTGTGGGAGATTTGGTACTTATCGTCCCAAGTCTCCCACACATCTCTTTCTCTCTCCCACACACACATATATATATATATGTACAGACACACATCACTGGTCCAAGTTACACTGACAAGACACCTTGTACCTCGGAGAGTAAAAAAAAATACCACCATCGACTATTACAACAATTCCAGTTCGATGTTTTCTTCCCGCTTCCTGAAGTCTGATTGGCCCCAGCTAAAAGTGGGGGTAATCTTCGGGTGCGCAATCTTTGTGTTTCTCTTCGCGTTGGCAATGGACATTTTGGTCAAGTCAGCAGAAACGGGTTACTGTTCCCCACTTTGAGAAAATCAAGAATAAGACAACAACAATCACAGCAGTGCAGGGAGCTAGATGAATTCTCCAAGAGTTAGGGAAGGTTGCAGTCTGATCGTAGATAAGTTTCAAACATGGAAATTTTTGGTGTATAATTTTGAAGAAAAGAAAAGGTATCAGAAATTTATCTTAAAGGTAGGAGAAAATCAGATCCTGTCAATCACAGGAAAGAAAGGTGAAGAGTCTCCGAAAGAGTTTCAACTGCAGACTAAATGGCACAGGTACCGTTAAGGTGATTAGAGCTGACCTAGAGTGCTGGTTGAGAGCTTTAGGCAAGTGGGGGTTATCAGGGCGAGTCAAGGACCGGATTTACTTGCATGGGATGCTCCCCCAAATCGTCTAGCCATTACTCATTTATCAAGACCCAAGACTGGTGAAAAGCTTTCAGCGTTATTTCAACTGCCATCTTCGCAGATGGCCGGATTTGTAAGGCAGTTTGAGAAGTATTTGGTTGCATGGAAGCAGTAACAAGTTTAGGCTTCCATTTAGTTCTGTCAAAGAGGAATTCGTTATCATACGTACACGAGAACATTTGCAATGCGCCGGTTTAAGGGATACCAAAGTGAAGAGTGCAGGGATCATTTGAAAATAGGGAGGAAGTAGATGGCAACAAGACAGTTCCTCTTATTGATTAACTGTGACCTGGGCAGAGAGGATGGAGGTCGCACAAAACAAGGAGATAGTAGAGTATTAGGAGTCGGTGGATGACTGACGCAAGAAAGGGTGGAAAGCCAGGTGTTTGCCAGTCCGACAGTAGAACCTATATTTGTTGTTATTAACTTACCAAGAGATTTGAAGTACATAGCGAACATCATAGAAATATATTATGTTTTATGACTTGAGGGTATTGTGTTCTGTAGTTGGAGAGAGAGAGAGAGAGAGAGAGAGAGAGAGAGAGAGAGAGAGAGAGAGAGACAGAGAGAGACAGAGACAGATAGAGAGGGAAGTGAAAGAAAGAAAGAGGGAGGGAAAGAGGAAGAGTGAGAGAAACGGAGAGAGTATGTGTCATTTAATAGTTTGGCTCAAAGATTGTATATTTTAGAAGCTTATTTTCATTTCCCTCTCGTAAATCTGCTTAAGATTAATGTTGTAAGCCTAACAACAGAGCAGCATTTCTGACACGTTGTAACATAACTGAGAGCATACTGATGTTCCACAACTCTTCGTTTGGGTGATCTTTTGGTACATAATACGTAAAATGGCCGACAAAAGTGAAAGATAATTGTCAATGATAAAGTGTAAGCACTCAATCGGCATTTTATATATTTTAATGTATTTGAGAGACAACAGTATTCAATAAAGATATTGAATACTATATTTATTATATTATATATTATATTTTCTGTCTGTGTAATTGAAAGCTCACACGCATGATAAGTATTCGTCATATTCTGAACATGTATAAGTAAAATGTTTTTGTTAAAATTCAGTAACTAAATGAAAATGCATTTAGTAAAATTATTTTATTAAAATCCTGAAATAGAAAGAAAGTTATTACATACTGTAGTAATATCTAACCGAGGACATGACTATTATACATTCTTTGTTTTGTGGACACAACACCAGTCGAACTTTTGTCGGCCTTTTCACGAAATTTGAAAGATGACATAGGTGCCACTTTTTAGCGTGCGGTCACACTTAACCATTCTTACTTTAACGTACGGTCTACCTGGTCATTTATACTGTAGTGTGCGGTCTAGCCCTAACGGTAACCATAATCCTAAACCTTAACTTTAACCTAGCCCTAATTGTAACCCAGATCAGGTCATTTCACAGCGAAAGCTACAGATACTGCTGTAGAGTGCACGCTAAAGTAGCACCAATCATCCTTCGTTTGAAAAGTAAATCTTTTCATTGTTTCGAGTTTGATTTCTCACTGTCTTACGTTCAATTTGTAACGGGTGTGACTTCGTCAATAAAATGATATAATGAGAGCAGCGTGCCTATTCATTTACGAAGAGTATTGTGTCGTTATATATTTTCACTTTCCACAAGTAAGTGATACAATTTTGAATCAGTACCAATTTATAGTTGGTATATATTTGTATAACCCGCTGAAGAATGAACTCCAAAATCAGTTTCAGTACAATGTGTGTTAAAGAACAGGGGATCACAATTTAAGTGTTAAAAAAATTGGGGAACAGCATTTGATAATTGTAAGACAGATGAAAAACGGCTTTTTAAAATATGAAGAATAGTATGGTATGGTTTGGATCTTTAAATCTCATGGATTCTTAAACTACACAGCAAAAGCTAACATATAGCAGATGACTTACTAAATATATTCATAACCAAGTAGGAGAGGTTATCAATTGATTTAGATTAACGTTTGTAATGTCACATCTTTCAGAGTCAATAATTTATTGTACTGAACCATAAGTCAAGCGCTTTCGTCCTCGCCACCGTCATGAGGTGGCTTTCCGGACAGAAGTATTTACCATTCATTAATCTAGCCTGTATGTGTTAAGTTACGAAGAAATATTCACTTCTTAAAGGAGATAAGTTAGTATTTTAGGATATTTGTGTTAAAATACATTTGTTGAAAATGTCCTCTTGTATGAACGTGTGGGTGTGCGCGCGTATACTTTACCGTTAGCTAAGACGTATATACGCACAACTGTGTTCGTGTGCGCGCGATTTCTTTTTCTATGGCTAGATAATATACACAGAAAGGTGGGTGTGTTTTTTTTATTTTTAATGCTAGATAATACACAAAGCTATGTATTTGTGAGAGTGATTTCTTTTTTATATTTAGATAATACAAACACACAATGGTTTGTGTATCATTTCATCCATCTTTCAGTATATGAGATAATTTATACCACAATTATAGTAAATCGGTTATAATAAATAGCTGTATTTTATAATAGTATGAAGTCTAAGCAATCAAACATTTATTTTCTTCTTCAGAGCGTTTACTTTGCTGCCATTAGATTATATTTAAGTCCATTGAGAATGTTTTCGCTTCAAAATGACGTCGCCATTGTTGTTAAAAATATATTTATCATATAAAGCTGTATACACGTATATTTTAGACAAGAGAATAGGATTGCGTGACGCTCATACTTTTTTTTATATCAAACAACTAAAAGTAATTATGAAATAACTGTTAACATTTTTTTCAGCAAGCGAACGTAGACTGGCAGGATTAAAAAAGCTATGGACAATATCCATTAAAGCCGATAGTAAGGTTCCTTTACACTGTGAGTTCAAATTGCAAGAGGAACTCTATCATTCATTTTGTCAAATCACTAGTTTTAAATACTGAAATTTTTACATTCAGCTATAATCACTCCACAAGATTTT
This sequence comes from Octopus sinensis, assembly GCF_006345805.1. Lineage (NCBI taxonomy): Eukaryota > Metazoa > Mollusca > Cephalopoda > Octopoda > Octopodidae > Octopus > Octopus sinensis. The sequence continues at coordinate 113,042,802 of NC_042999.1, forward strand.
TTTACCTTCTGCCTCTGTTTGAAATCATTAAAGGACGTTGTACAGTATAAGCACTTATTTGAGATAGAAAATAAACCTGCTGACGCCATGTAAACGATTAGATAAGTCAAGTCGGTCGGTTACAGCCCTGAAGACCTTAAGTTAGGGTGGCAGTTCCCTATATTTAAGTCGATTAATCGATCGATTGATAAAATTGAACCATGAACCCATCTAAACATATATCTGAAACAGCTGTAAGCTTCTGATAAATAAATGTATGTAAGCCATTATTTCTGTCTATTTTATGCATCACTCTGTAACAGCATACCATCTTAACTTGGTAACAGAACCGTGGCTTTATCGAATTTGATTAGTGACGCATTTTGATTTCGGATCACCTGGAGTCTCTGTAATGTCTCTACAGTTCGTTGCTCGCTGACTCACTCACTATCACGCATCTTTCCTCCTTTGAGAACCTCCACTTAGACAGTTTCACTTTCACCAAATTTTTCCACTTTGATATTTCCTTCTCTACCTCTATTGATTTCTTGCAAAATAATCAGGACTCCTTTATGCTCACTTTTAAACTCACTGGTCTTTCAACCTTCTGGTCTTTTCTCTTCTTCTTGTGTTTCAGACAGCTCTATATCATTTATGTCAATCTTCTCTGCTTCTGCTGTCGCTTTCTGTAACACTTCCCTTGATTTTGCCTTCTTCCTTCTCTTGGGGCTGACGACTCCATCGCTCCCCTCTTTTGTCGCTTTTGTTTCTTTCTCTATCTCTTCCTTCTCTTGCTCACAGTTTTTATTTATTATTTTTTCTTTTCCCCTCTCCATCCTTCCTTGCGTCTCCATTTCTCCTTCTGTCACCTCTTTCTCACTCTGTATCGGCTCGTTCTGTTTATTTTTATATTGCGGGCACTTCAATTTCATATGTCCCCTTTCACTGCAGATCTAGCAATTGGGTCTGCGATCCTCTACTATTACATCCAGGGGATTTTCCCCTTCAATCTCTATTTGGTAGAGAAGCCTCTCTATATTTTCAAATGTGGCGCAGAGTCACATCTCAACTCCGCTTCCCCACCAATTGAGCATGTCTGTTCTTCCAACCTCTGTGAGATCTGGCCTATCTTCGGTGGTGTTTATGATGGCTGCTATCAACCATTCCGTCTTTATATCAGGTGGCACCCTTGCTATCCTGACCCGGACGTGGCGCCTTCCCTTATACGTAGGTAACAGCACTACCTTTTTCCGATCTCAGGACAGCTGCGGAGTGTGAGGCCGCTTCTTCTTTTGTTGCAAACCTCACCGCCACCGTGCCATATCTCCTTCCTCTGCTTACGAATGTTGCCTTTTGCATTATACTTCCTAGGCATTCCTCCACGTCTTCCTCTGACAATTTTTCAATTTTATCTGTGGTGACCACTTGCGTGCGGTACACCACCATTTTCTTAATCTTCTCTTCAGTAGACTCTTGAGGAGGGACCAGCTTAATTGCGCCATCCTCCTTCTTCACCAAGCTCAACCCATTCGTTATTTCTGTTTGGCAACATGCACCTTCTTGGCTTCTAACTGTGTAGCTGCCTTGGCCGCAGCAGTTTTCGCGTTGCTTGCCATAACGCTACGACCCTCCTCACAGGCAATGAAGAGAAAAGGAACAAAAACAACAACAGCAAGTAACAGCAACACGCGCGAGACGCTTCAACAATAGTATCAACAGGAAAAACAACAACAGTTCTCACCCTCTTCGCATAAAAATCAAAATAATTCGCCAACAATGCAACTGGTGTCAAAATATTTTCGTCGCTTTGAAACCGCGACCTGTTCGCTGACAAAATTCCATGCAGCACGGAATTTTGTCAGCGAACAGGTCGCGGTTTCACGCAGCAATTGCATATGTTTTTAGTTTTCTCCGAACTTTTGTTTACTTACCTTGTACTAGACATAAACCAAAGTCTGTGCGATGTTTGCTTCATTTATAGACTGAAATACTATAGATCATAGATCAGACGTTTATATGCACACATGATAATATTGGCCAGAAGTAAACAACTCTATCGTCTACATGAAAGTTAACAATCATTTCTTATATATGCTTAATACAATCTAAGTGAATAACTTCAATATTCATATATATATATATAAGTTTAGGATTCAAGTGAATCAGGTACTTATATGATAAAGCATAGGGTTGGTTGAAGAACAAAAAAACAAAAAAACAAAATGGAAATCGTATGTACAACGAAATCAGAGGAACAAATACATACGTACCGAAGTCCAGACAAATTATTATTCCAGTTGTATATACAGTCAACTGCATCAGGCTGAGTGTATTATGAGTCTCAAGGCGGTATTTAGGAACACACTTCACCAATTGTACCGCACTTAACAGATTCTGGATTCACACTGATCGCAAGTTCCGAGTAAGGTGAATAATTAATAAATAACAGCAAATGGATAAAGGTTCATTCACTACAACTGTTTCCAACGAGTTTTTTTATTGATGAATAGAGATATTACATCATGCGAAAAAATAATGTTTTCATCAGGTGAACATACACGAATTACACATTTAAAAAACATTCCTGAAATCACCAGTTTGTGCCACTTCATGATTCCCTGACCAGTAACAGCCATTTGATTATTAGGGTGTCCGTACACATGGTTAGCACACTTATCGCGAATATAAGAAGTGTGGATTCAAGTCACATGCGTAATGACACTCTTTTTCCATCGAGGGCTTATATGCCCCAATATTAGACACTTTTCTTTTGTCAGTACACGGTGATTGCTTATAAGCTTTAAGCTTAAATAATTATTATTTACAAATTCCGCCGAGGTCGACTTTGCCTTTCCTCCTTTCGGGGTCGATAAAATAAACACTAGTTGAGCACTGGGGTCGATGTAATCAACTTATCACCACCCCCACCAAGCTGCCCTTGTGGCAAAAATTTGAATAATTATTATTATTTACAGAATTGTCACTCGTCACCGCTTCTCCATTTAATGAATGTATATATTACTGTATCGACCACACTATTGGACGTTGTTATACATCACTGGTCACTAAGTGCTTCCACACATTATTGTAGCCTTTGAATGGTGCCACTCCGTTGGTTCGGTGGGTAGGCCAGCATTCCTCTTGAGCGAATTTGCAGCAGAGTGGACTGGACTGGAACAGTGTAAAACGAAGTGTTTTGCTCAAGAACATACCGCACTGTCGGTCGTAGAATCGAAACCTCGATCTTGCTATCGCAAATGCAACACCCTAACCACTTGGCCATGCCCTCTCTCTCTCTCTCTCTCTCTCTCTCTCACATATGTTTTATTCCATTTTAGTTTTTATATTCTACATCATTTGTATTAGAATTTGATTTATTGCAATAGGCAGAGGTGCAACGAACATTTACAGAGCAATCTGAAGGTTGTTGTGTCATAAATGCTAAAGGAGTTCAATGGCATCAACATTGAATTGATACTGCAAACTCTAGCTTTGGGTGGATGGAATTGTGCAGCGACCTACATTGTCATTGCATCTAGTAAGATATGTGTACGTGTATATGTGTATATGTGCATGTGTATGTGTATATGTGCATGTGTATGCTTGTGTATGTCAGTGTGTGTTTTGGCGTTTAAGAGAGAGAGAGAGAGGAGGAGAGAGAGAGAGGGAGAGAGAGAGAGAGAGTTAGTATGTAAGTTTGAGAAACAGAAAGTGGAAAATGAATGCCAACCTGTCACCGCCTGACCGCTAGTTCCTGTTTGTCTGTCTCTCTCTCTACACACACAAATATTTATATGTGTGTGTGTGTATATATATATATATATATATACATATATATATGACTATCTATCTATCTATCTATCTATCTATCTATCTATCTATCTATCTATCTATCTATCTATCTATCTATCTATCTATCTATCTATCTATCTATTTATCTACCTATCAATCTATCTGAACATATGAACAAGCATCATACGATTTTGTTAACATAAGTCTAGCTAGGGTCAAGCAGTCAGAAATATATCCTTTTCAAAAGTCTGAAACTAGGTTGCATTAATGTATCAGTACACACTGAAATTAAGTTAGTTTACCATCAAAACTTTCTACCAAATGTTTATCTGCCGCCGTCCCTATACCGCAAATCTAATCTACCCCGACACCTTACATACACACACGTATCTATCTACAGTTTATCTTCATGATGGAAAAAGAGCTACCTTCGCTTTGGTTCAAACATCAGATCGTTGCTCCTCCTTCCTCTTTTTTTTTTCAAACCTAGAAATAACTTTTGTTGACGTCTGACAGTATAGGTGAGGATAATGTGTGCTTGTTTTGTTTGTGTGTGTATGTGTGTGTGTGTGTGTATGCACATACGCATACATACATACGTGCGTTTGTGTGTGTATGTGTGAGTGTGCATGTGCATAGATATTGATATATACATACATGCACACACGCATACGTACATACGTCTCTGTGTGTGTATGTGTGTGTGTGTGTGTGTGTGTGTGTGTGTGTGGTGTGTGTGTGTGTGTGTGTGTGTGTGTGTGTGTTTGTAGCGAGATAGACTACAGATAAGCGCTGAGAGAATTCGGTCTCGAAGAGGAACAGTGTATTTTGCATGTAAGATGTGACGTGTGAATTAGGGATATGTGTGTGTATGGGTGTGTATGTTTATGTATGTTGTGTGCGTGCGCGTGTGTATGCGAGAGAGAGAGAGAGAGAGGGTGGGAGAGAGGGAGAGAGAGAGGAGAGAGAGAGAGAGAGAGGAGAGAGAGAGAGAGAGAGGAGAGAGAGAGAGAGAGAGAGAAGAGAGAGAGAGAGAGAATGGTAGACTTGTACGTATTTATGTACGTATGTATGTATATGCGTGTGTGTGTGTTTGTAGCGAGATAGACTACAGATAAGCGCTGAGAGAATTCGGTCTCGAAGAGGAACAGTGTATTTTGCATGTAAGATGTGACGTGTGAATTAGGGATATGTGTGTGTATGGGTGTGTATGTTTATGTATGTGTGTGCGTGCGCGTGTGTATGCGAGAGAGAGAGAGAGAGAGAGAGAAGAGAGAGAGAGAGAATGGTAGACTTGTACGTATTTATGTACGTATGTATGTATATGCGTGTGTGTGTGTTTGTAGCGAGATAGACTACAGATAAGCGCTGAGAGAATTCGGTCTCGAAGAGGAACAGTGTATTTTGCATGTAAGATGTGACGTGTGAATTAGGGATATGTGTGTGTATGGGTGTGTATGTTTATGTATGTGTGTGCGTGCGCGTGTGTATGCGAGAGAGAGAGAGAGAATGGTAGACTTGTACGTATTTATGTACGTATGTATGTATATGCGTGTGTGTGTGTTTGTAGCGAGATAGACTACAGATAAGCGCTGAGAGAATTCGGTCTCGAAGAGGAACAGTGTATTTTGCATGTAAGATGTGACGTGTGAATTAGGGATATGTGTGTGTATGGGTGTGTATGTTTATGTATGTGTGTGCGTGCGCGTGTGTATGCGAGAGAGAGAGAGAGAATGGTAGACTTGTACGTATTTATGTACGTATGTATGTATATGCGTGTGTGTGTGTTTGTCTCCAAACCACTTGATAACCTGCGTAGGTTTGTTTACGTTCCCATAACTTAGCAGTTTGGCAAATGAAACGGATAAAATAAGTATCAGACTTTTAAAATAATAAAGTCCTGGGTTCCAGTTTGTTACACTTAAACCCTTCCAGGCGGTGCTCCAGCATGACCATAGTCTAATCACTGAGACAAGTAAAAAGAATGAAAGAATAAAAGAGAAAGTAAAGTGTCTCTCTAATAGAGCTTACTGGAATATCAAAGCCTCTTTAACGAAACCGACTGGAGTGTCCGCTGTATTGCAATCGTTCAGAGTATATCTGTAGTCTGAGGTGAATTCGTTATTTTAATGCACTGATACTTATGAGTTGTGGTTTCTTTGTTTTGGAGGCATTGTAAAGCGCCTCGAATAGTGGCCCTTCTTCTTTGACCGAGCTATAAATATGTTTGTTTGTATAGAGAGTCAGTATAAGTTTCTGTAAATCTTGTGAAACTAAAGATCTCTACCTGGAAAGTTCCTCTTTAAGTATAGGCGAGAGTAAGGTTTGTTGGTTGTTGTATCTTGGAGTGGGGGAGGTCATTACACCAATAACAAACACACGCTCTGGTTTAATTTGACTTCTTTATTATGAGTCAATTGGTTAGTTATGTAGCCAACTAACTAATCGATTGCTTGCTTAATCACTCGGCTAATCAATCAGTTGTTTGTCAAAGTACTTTCGTCGCAATTCCCGATTGCGTCAATGGTATGCCCTTTCTTCTTCAGGTATGCTTCAAATCTAAGACAAATTTGAAGCAGACTTGGGGAAGAGAAAAGAAGTGAAATTGAATCAGTGCGTGTGTTTATTACTGGCGTACTGACCCCCCCGCCAAGATATAACAACATTTTTTCAACACGAGTTCACATCAAGAATCTTGGAAACCAAATTCAAAATCTGTTTTTTTTAATGGAAGTCCTGCAGTTACTCATGTATGCACGTCTCACCTCTCTACGTGACACATGTTATCAACCTCTGTCAATTCCGCTAATCTACCATTCTTGATAAAAACCATAAAAATAAAAATACCGCCCCGCCACAAATAAATAAAATCAAAATAAATAGAAAACGCATAAGCACAGGCGTGGCTGTGTGGTAAGAAGCCTTGCTTCCCAACCATATGGTTCCAGGTTCAGTCCCACTGCATAGCACCTTGCGCAAATGTTTTTAGCTATAACCTCGGGCCGATCAAATCCTCGTAAATGGATTTGGAAGACGGAAACTGAAAGAAGCCTGTAGTATATAAATATATATATTGTATGATACAAATAAGATGTTTTTTCGAGCGCATAGTTGCCGTTAGAGCAGCAGAAAAACTGGGTAAATTACACTATCAAGGCGGAAAAGTTTGTCAACAAGACATGAGACTCGAAACCATATCCCTCAAAGATTCCGGCTAAGTGCTTTACCATTAAGCTGAACTGCCCGCTGACAAATTCGTCCGCCGAATTAGACGCTGAATACTTTAGCTTTATAGAACAACCATGCGTGTGTGTGTGCTTGTGTGTGTGTGTTTGTCCCCCCACTCCCGCTTGACAACTGGTATTGTTGTGTTTACGTTTCAGTAACTTAGCGGTTCAGCCAAAAAACGATAAGTTAAGTACCAGGCTTTTAAAAAAAATATAGGTACTGCGGTCGATTTATTTGACTAAAAATTATTCAAGGCGTTGCCCCAACGCGGCCGCAGTCTAATGACTGAAACAAGTAAACGATACAAAATAATTCTATAAAAATGCAATTAAATCACCTCTTAACCTCTTTTCCTCAGACAGAATGAACTTACCTTTACTAGGAGCATGGTAAAAACTATGATTACTAGACTTCACTAAGTGTATTGTGACTTATGATATCTAACCCAAAAGTGGCGTCATTAAAAAAATAATTAGAAAAAAAGTTTCCATAAGGTATGTAGTAAGTATAAAGACGGTGCCAAATGTAGACGAGCATGTTAAGAAACTGGAAAACTGACAGAAAGCACGCCCCCCTTCATATACCATCAAACTGGTAAAGTTCTTAATGCATTAACCGAAATAGTTTCACCCCACCCCACTTTTCTTTTTTACAATTTTCTGTTTTTTTTTTCTTTTTTGTTTCTTTCCTCTCGTACCCTTCCTTCTTTTCCTCATTTCTTTTCTTTCTCAATTTCTTCTCCCCTTCCTTCCTTCCTTCCTGCCTGCCTGCCTGCCTGCCTGCTTGCTTTCTTTTTTTTTCTTTCTTTCTTTCTTTCTTCACTTTCTCCTTTCTTGTATTTCTTTTTCTTTTTCTTACCTTTATAGCCTCCTCCTCCTCCTTTTTTCATTTTATCATTATTATCAACTCCTTTTTCCTCTAGATCGTCAACCCCGCCATCATCACCACAGCCACACCCACTTTTTCAAAACAACATTAAACCCCAACAATTAAAAACAAACAGAAAAAAAAAAACAGAAATAAACAAAATAAAGCCAAAAGCAAAAAAATAAAATAAAAAAGAATTAATAACCCAGAGCCAACCACCCACCCGCCCACCAACCAGCCAACAAGTCAACGCATTCCACCCAGCTTCCTTGTCTTGCCAGCATCTTCACAGACAGCAACACTATCAGCAGCATCTGTAGCTCCCTTCTTCAACATTTACTAATTCAGATTTGCCATCCTGAATAAGCCCCTCTACCGTCACTCCGCCCCGCCCCCTCCCCTCACCACACTTCACCCACTCCCGTCTACCTTCTTTCATTCTGGCACTTGGGCACTCATTATTCAACTTCTGGCTCCTGTTTAGTATCATCATGAGTAAACTTGTCTTCAGAAAACCCCCGCAGCTACCTCCACAGTTCTTTCATCTTTGTTTCGTTTCGCAAACCCATCAACATCGTCTTCATCATCACCATCACCGCCACTGCCGCCGCCGCCGCTAACACCACCACCACCACCACCACCACCACTATTTCTCTTCCTCTTCATCATTACCATCGTCACCATAATCACAGTGACCATCACCTCTTCTCCCTCCTCGTCTTCCTCCTCCTCCTCCTCATTATCATCGTCACCATCCTCACAATCAACATCACCTCTTCTCTCTCCTCATCTTCCTCCTTCTCCTCCTCCTTCTTCTCCTCCTCACTTTCATCATCATTACCTCTCCATTACCATCATCATCGTCATCATCATCATTATCGTCATCATCGTAGTCGTCATCGACGTCATCCCCCTACCTACAATTAGTGCCAACCTTTAAAAACTCGAGCTAACGAGAAAGCCTTTATGTGGTTTTGGCTGCCTACTAAAAATAGCCGTTCAATATCTCCCTCTCCCGATCCCAAGAAGACCCACCCTACCGCTTGTCTTAAAAAAATAGATAAAATGAGAATAATAACAATAATTAAAAGGACAAGTCGAATAGTGTAGTCTTAGATATAAAAAAAGAAAGAAAAAAAGGTGGGATGATCACGGTAGGAAAGCTTGATCTAGGTTAAACAGCATCAACAACCAATTTATAGAATAAAGTCTCGCTCACAACTCATTCGAATATAGTACGTGTATCCCCTTCCCGCCATCACTCCCTCATCAGCTGACTCTATCATTAAGAACAATAACAACAGCACTACCATAATCCCCCTCCCTCTCAGTACTATCAACAACGACGTCGGTGCCATGGGTCTGTTAGACCAGGGAAAAGGGTGAGGGTGGGGCTGGGGGTGGGGGTGGGGGTTGACCCTGGTTACACAACAACAACGATGATAACAGTAACAACGTCATTGCTCTCAATGTTGCTAACCAATTTGTCTATACTGAAAAAAAATGATAAAATAAAATAAAATCACAATAACTAGAATTTTTCAACACCATCGCCGCTACTGTCGCCACCACCGCTTCTGCCACCGTCTCTGCCATCACCTCCTCTGTCTTCAGTTCAGTTCCAACATCGCTACCTCAACTTCACAACTATCAAAAATATTACTACCACAAAGACAACGACGACGACGACGACCACCACCACTATCACCACCACCACCACCACCACCACCACCACCACTCTATCACTACTATTACTACTATCACCACCATCACTGCAAATGTACTCTTTCTCTCACCCCCATCGTCGCTTCAAGTTCCAGCATCACCATCGGCATCTCAAATATCTTCATCGTATCGGCAGCACCCAGCCAACACTATTTATCAGCACTAGTACAAGAGCCACGCCACCATCGCATACTATCCCCACCAGTACCACCACGAGCACCACCAGCATCACCACCAGAACCACTACCACCGTTTCTCCTAGCAGCTTTACCCTTACTTCCTCTCATCCACCACCCGGCATATTTTCTACGTCAGCTCCACCATCCATTATAACTTAATACCAACTTCTCATTTATTCATTCGACATCACACCCTTCTCTTGTGTTTCTCTTTGCATTTCAGCAGCAGCAGGTTATATGCACATACATATTTACACACAAGACATATACATATAATTCATATATATATATAAATATATATATATATATACCTACTTAATGCACACATATTATCTATATATGTGTGTGTCTGCTGTACATGTCTGTATGTATATATGTATGTGTGTCTTCTTATAGTTGATGTCCGACGACGATCCAAGACTGACTTATAATAATTTCCTACTGATGTGGTTGGCGGTGACGGTGGTCAGTCAACTTTATCACAGAGAAAAAAAAAGTGCTACCATTAATTTGACGATGGGGTTCGTATGAGGCTTTTGAACGTTTCTTTGCTTACTAACCGATCACTAATAACAAGACTTAGGCAGTAAATGCAAAGATAGAACTAACTGCTCCGATATACATGCCTTAATTTGGGATAAGGCAGCCATATTTCAATAAGTTTATTAGAGTACCAAAAAAAAAAAATCTTTGTCTTATGCACACACACACACACACACACACACACACACACACACACACACAACACACACACACACACACACACATCTAGCATAACGTCAAGAGTTGCTGTGAACTTTTGTTGTTGTTGTTTGATCCTGGTCAGTCCTTGATCGTGTAACTATGAACCTGTGTATGCAGAGTTAGTTCCATCTATAACGATTCTGTTTCGCTCTATGGCTATTATAAATTATCACTAGCTAATGCGTACGTGTTCGTATTTAAACATGGTATGATGATATGATTTTAAGGAAATTTAGGTGCATTTTTTTGTTCCTCTCAGCAGAACGAAAACCACACGTTTCTTTTCTCTCTTTGTTGTTGTTGTTGCTGCGAACACGATGACGATGATGACAACAGTGGCACTAATGATGATGGTAATGATGTTGATGAGGATGATGATGGATCGCATGCCTAGTAATTTTTTTTTCTCTTATTTTCTCAATAATATGTGACGTCGTTGTTTAGCTCCAGGAGAATCCAGACCGAGCGGAGATCCATGCTCAAAGACATCCCTTTAGTGGTGGCCAGCCCATCTTTTGTTTTCACGTATATAGTATTTAAGACTATTTTATCCCGCATGTTTTTATTTATTTTTTTAAAAGACTGCAGCGTGTAATATGAGAGATTTAACACTTAACTTTTAGAAAGCTGAGCATCTCTGTCGAGATTCCCACGTCTCCGTCGTCATCATCGATATCATTGTAGCCGTTGCTGACATAAATAAAGTTCCAATTCTTAGAGTTTGAAATATTTATATTAAAAAAAAAAAAAAAAGAAAAAAAAAGGAAGAAAGAAAAGCAAACCGTTTTTTAGTCCGCTTAGAATGAATTGTGCCCTTCTTATGTCCCCTCCACTCCCGCAATATTGTGGTTAGATAGATTCTACTTTTTATAAATACACGGAAATAGTAATAACTGAACATTTGTATGAATATATTCCAATGAGCGGATGATGATGAAGATAATAATAATAATAATAGTTTCAAATTTTGGTATAAGGCCAATTGTTTCAGAAGAGGGAATCAGTCGATTATATCGGCTTCAGTGCTCAATTTTATCGAACCCGATGGATGAAAGGCAAAGTCGACCATGGCGGAATTTGAACTCCGAAGGTAAAACCGGAGGAAAAATCAGCTAAGCATTTTGTCCGGTGCGGTAACGATTCTGCCAGTTCGCTGCCTTAATAATAATGATGATGGTAATAATAATAATTATAATAATAATAATAAAAATAAAATTAAAAAAAAAAATTATAATGATTAATCTACTTGTTTAACATAAGGTTAACAAAAATTCGAAACAATATTTCGTGAGGACAAATATTTTGGATTGTATGAACTCTCTCTTTCTTGTCAAAGTTTCAAATATTTAATAATTTCTGTATTAGACACAAGGGTTCAAGGAAAAGCGATACAAACAATGCAATAATCCATAGGTTCCAATAATAGCGAGAAAAGAGATTTTGAAAAATGACTACTCATCCGTACTAACATTCCTGCGCACGCACGCACACGACACACAAATGACATATACTCACAAATATCACATGAAATAATATAAACAAAATAAACTCCACCACCACCGCTATCGCCGCCCCTATCATGATATCCCCTCCTCTCCACCACCATCAGCACTACTACAACCATTTCTGCTACTATCATCACAATCACCGCAGCCATCTCTACAAACAACATCAATCGATGCTACCACGACAATAATAATAATAATAATAATAATAATAATAATAATAATAATAATGGTTTCAAATTTTGCCACAAGGGCAGCAATTTTGGGGGCGGAGATGAGTCAATTACATCGACCCCAATGTTCAACTGGTACTTATTTTATCGAGCTTGAAAGGATGAAAAGCAAAGTCGACCTCGGCGGAATTTGAACTCAAAACATAAAGACGGACGAAATACCGCTAGGCATTTGTCTGGTGCGCTAACGATTCTACCATCTCTCCACCTTAATAATAATAATAATAATAATAATAATAATGATGATGATGATGATGATGATGACGATGATGACGTCGATGACGAATACATCAGTATAACACTGATGTACATCAGTATATCTGTGCGTGTGGCGGCGAGCTGGCAGAATCGTTAGCACGCCAGGTGAAATGCTTATCTGTATTTCGTCTGCTGCTACGTTCTGAGTTCAAATTCCACCGAGGTCGACTTTGCCTTTCATCCTTTCGGGGTCGATTAAATTAGTACCAGTTACGCACTGGGGTCAATGTAATCGACTTAGTCCCTTTGTCTGTCCTTGTTTGTCCCCTCTATATTTAGCCCCTTGTGGGCAATGAAGAAATAAGCACATCTGTGTGTGTGTGGTGAAGGTGGGTGGCTTAGTAGTTACGGTATTTGGCTCAAGATCGTAACGTTGTGAGTTCGATGCATGGCGGTGCATTATGCCCTTCAGTAAGACACTTTATTTCGCGTTGCTCCAGTCTACTCGGCTGGCAAAAATGAGTTGCACCTGTATTTCAAAGTGCAAGCCTTGTCATATTCTATACTCCACTGAATCTCCCTAAAAACTATATAAAGGGCACGCATGGCTACGGAGTGCTCAGCCACGTGCACGTTAATATCACGAGCAGGCTATTCTGTTGATCAGATCGAATGGAACCTTTATTGTCGTAACCGACAGAGTGCCAATGTGTGTAGGTGTGCGTGGGTGAGTATACAAATCCTCCTGCGCACACGGATGGACCCTAAACTCATTAGTGAAGCCTCTTCGATGAATTGCTTTTGTATTTTAAATAAACACGATTATATCAAACTGACATGTTGATTTGTTGCTGTGTAAGCCCACGCCTCTGATTGAGCAAATTCATGATTAAAGGCAATACAACCGAGAACATCTAGTTTCTTTTTACAGACATAGCATGTCTAAGAATAAGTATAAATATCTTTTTTAGATAGTGGCATATGATATAAAGGAAACTTGGCTGCTGTTTCTCGTAACTCACGTGACCACTATAAGTTATTTCATTGGTTTGCCTAATCCTTAAATTAAGAGTACACTATAGCTCATTTAGTAGTTCCGTTTATTTGATAATAAGAATAGTCATCGTCGAAATCGACGGAGAATTCATTTACACGATTTTAATAAATTCTGGACTATGATAATATTCTTAAAATAATGGAGCTTATGTAAGTATATTTGTGTATGTAACAGAAACACCACTAGCCCTTCATTTCCCAATCTGTCACATGCTCCCTAAATAATTTGTACCATATACCGCCTCTAACACCAAGCAAATTTCTCCAACCATCCATGCACATTCATCACCCACCCCACTGTTCCTGGGAGGGTTGTAAGAGTCAGATTCTCAGGCACCTCCTTCAGAGGGTTCTGTCAGGAGCAAACGTCATTAGACTTTCCTGCCGGATTCCCAAACGTGACCGGCTGAAACACTGGACACTATCAAATCACCTTGTTCTTGGTCTACCCTTAGGTCTCCAGCCGCTAGGCTCTGTTTGAAGAATCCGTTATGATTCTTTTCTATGACATTCTAATCACATGCCCGTAGTATCGGAGCTGTGACCTCTGAATGTGGAGAATCTCAGTCTGGAGGGATTTCTTGATTTCCGAGCTTTCCACCCTGTCGAGTAACGTTACTTCGGAGCTCCTTTTCTGGGACTCCATTTGGTCCGCTTGTATTCGCGATTGTACTCTCTCGGTCATTGACCAACGTTCATGACCACATTTCTAAAGAAATGGAAGAGAGACGAGAGATGGGGAGAGAGAGAGAGAGAGAGAGAGAGAGAGAGAGAGAGAGAGAGAGAGAGAGAGACAAAGAGAAAGAGGGAGAGAGAGGGAAATAGTTGTTTACCAGCAGATTAGATGTTGCCTGTACTGTACTTTTACTATCTCCTCCTTGTAAAGAGATATCGATGTTTGTCGGTTGGCCACGGTGTTTTACAAAGGAGCTTCTGCACAGTCGA
>NC_042999.1:113062441-113087441 GCF_006345805.1 Octopus sinensis
GTATACCATAAATACATGCCTGCCTGCCTATCTACCAACCTACGTGCCTACCTCCCCATTATTATTATATATATATATATAGTATATATATATATATATATATATATATATAGATGTGTATGTGTATGTGTATGTGTATATATATATATATTATATATATATATATAGATGTGTCTGTGATATATATATATATATATATATATATTATATATATATATATATAAACACGAACACACACCCCACACGGACGCCCACGCACGCATGCGCGCGCACACCCACCAAAAAAACGTTTTTTATTACATCTCGAAAGATAACTATTGTGTTTAAACGAGTTGTTTGAATGTTTACATCAGGGTCTATATGCATATCAATCAATCAATCAATCTATCTATCTATCTATCTATCTATCTATCTATCTATCTATCTATCTATCTATCTATCTATCTATCTATCTATCTATCTATCTATCTATCTGTCTGTCTGTCTGTCTGCCTATGTATGTATGTATGCATGTATGTATGTATGTATGTATGTATGTATGTGTCTTGGTGTCTGTCTGCATGGTAGTCTGTCTGTCTACCGTCCTTCCTACCTATCTTTCTATGTATGTATGTATGTATGTATGTATGTATGTATGTATGTATGTATGTATGTATCAATCTATCTATCAAGTAAATGCCTGAAAAAAGAAAAAAAAGAAAGCGTGTATGTCTCTGTACACTTTCTCATACACAACCTTTCTTTTCCTATCACTCTCTCCACCCCCTCCATTTCCTCCACCTCTTTCCTCAAAACACGCCACACAAATTCTTCTAAACCGTTCCATCTATTTTAAGAAACACGCATTGAAATTCTCTAAAACGCTTTTTCGATGTCTGAATGACCTTTTTTCTGGTAATGTGAACATGTGTACCTGTCTATCTCCGATTAGTAGGAGATTTTGTGATGTGTGTGCGGTAGGTGAATGTATTGTGTATATGTAAGGGATAAAAATTTGTGGATGTGAGTCCGTATTATATATATATATATAATTATATATATATATATATATAATATATATATTATATATATATATATATATACATATATTATACCACACACACACACACATACACATAATTTTATTTGTTCAATCATTAGACTGCGGCAAGCTTGGGCACTTCCTTGAAGAATTTTTTAGTCGAACGAATCGACTCCGGTACTTTAATTTTAAACCCAATACTTATTTTTTCGGCTCCTTTTGCCGAACAGCTGACTTACAGGGACGTAAACAAACCGACAGCAGTTGTCAAGCGGTGTGGTGGGGGACAAAGACACACACACACATACACACGATAGGCTTCTTTCAGTTTCCGTCTACCAAAATCTACTCACAAGGCTTTAGTCAGCTCGAGACTATAGTAGAAGACAGTTGCCCAAAATGCCACGCAGTGGGAATGAACCCCGAACCATGGAGTTGGGAAGTAAATATTTCATTACATAGTTATGCCTTTATATTGGGTCATTCCATAAATAATGTGGTTTTTTAATATTTTTCTATTTTTCAAATTTAAGATTAGCAAATTGCTTTTTAAATCTAAAATATACCCTCCTTCATTTTCTACAATGCTCTTCCATCTGTCAGGTAGACTTGCAAGGCCCCTCTTCCAAAATTCACTTGTTCGTGACGAAAAATACTCCTCCAGTTCTGTTCTGACCTCGTCTACAGATTCCATATTTTTTCCTTCCGAATAATTTTGAAGACTGCGGAATAAATGATAATCAGATGGAGCAATACCCAGCAAATATGGTGGGTGGGGCATCGTTTCCCATTCAAACTTCTCCAGTCTTTGGAATGTCATTCTCGCTGTATGTAGCCGAGCGTTTTCCTGATGGAAGAGCACCTTTCGTCTTGAAACCAAAAATAGTTGTTTTCCTTCTAGCACTGACTTAAGCCGTTCAAGATGCTCGCAGTAGATCTCCTTTGTTATCGTTTGGTTTGAGTTTAAAAGTTCAAAGTGAACTAAATCTTTCATATCCCGCAAGCAGATAACACCTTACATGGGTGAAGCCCTTCTTTAGCCTGGGGTGCCGGTGTTTCTCCTTTCCCTACCCACTGTCTTCGGCGCTTGATATTTTTAAAGAGAACCCATTTTACGTCACCAGTCACAGATCCATCCAAAAAAAACGTTCATTCGTGAGACGTGACAGCAAAGAAAAGTACACATTCACTCTCTGTGCGCAATTAGACTCGGAGAGTTTGTGAGGAACCCATTGACCAAATTTGCTGACTGGCACACAGGTGTCGATGAATGGTTGAATAACCAATTCCAAGCTTCTCTGCTAGTTTCTCAACAGTTACGATGTGATTTTGTTCCACCAGGGTTTGTAGGACGTCCACGTCGAGCTCTACAGATCTTCCAGGACGAGGCTCGTCTTC
This sequence comes from Octopus sinensis, assembly GCF_006345805.1. Taxonomy (NCBI): domain Eukaryota; kingdom Metazoa; phylum Mollusca; class Cephalopoda; order Octopoda; family Octopodidae; genus Octopus; species Octopus sinensis. The sequence continues at coordinate 113,064,861 of NC_042999.1, forward strand.
TAGGTTGTAGTTTCTGGCTTGGAATTTCTGGAACCACTGTTGATACTGGCTTACGCTTATTGTCCGATCCCCATATACTGCATTAATAGTCTTCGCATTTTCCATTGCATTGTTGCCTTTATTGAACTCATAAAGCAAAATATGCCGAATATACTCCTTTGTCACTTCTATTATAGCTTTGAAAAGATAACTTAAAATCGAACTGCATTCTTCAAAACTTTCTCTATGAATAAGTACAAGGTAAAATAACAACCTGCCTTTACAGCAAGTTGATGCAGGTAATTTATCCAATCCCCCTGTAACTTTACATGCAATTAAAAACAAAACTGCATTGTTTATGGAATGAATTAATATATTCATATAGATATGCATTCATATATATATATATATATTCCATGTGTACCAGTTGTAGGACAGAATTTCGTTCGGAGGTGTACGGAGATTGCGTCTGATGTAGAAGTTACTTTCACTAAAGCAGTCGTGGTTACCTTAGTGGTGCATATAGTTGTGTTACTGTTGATTGATTAAGAAATAAACGTAATTTAATAATGACGCTACTGTTTGAACTCAAGCAGTGTTACGATATTATCATTGTTGTGTATTCCTGTGGTATGTGCGATGTCGGCTGATCAACTAGGCTCAACAAAGAAATTGCTGGTTCCAGATATACATTCTTTGTCTAATTAAAGGACCATGTTGTCTTTAGTGAAGTTCACTCAGTTGCGTGCATGCGGACCAAACTCTGTGACAACAACAATATCAATTTCATCATTCTGTGAGGACCTGTAAATGTCATGAACACTTTCCTTCTTCACCAGGACAACTTATTAAAGTTACTCTCACATGCAGTGGGGAATCGTACAGAGTGCAATATGCTATGCTTTCCTTATGGTTGTCCAGTCTAATTCTGTACTCCTGTTGATTCTCATAGTGGTCACTGGAGACGGTCAAGTTTGTTCCGGTTAGAGCGCGATAGTAATTACTCTACTGTAATTATTGTCGACGGTGAGCATCACAGCACACTGCTTCTGGCTGATTGCATGCATTTAAAAAAATATTATTTAAACTGACAATAATAAATCTTAGAGCGAGTTATAAACAGTAGCTGCAACACATCGTGACGTATATTTGCCATTTAAATATGACCCTTAGGAGTTAGCCATATTTAAATGGCAAATATACGTCACGATATTTGAACTGAGTAGTAGAGTTATTGTTTTAGGATGAAATAATGTATCTAGGTGTCTTGGAGATTATTTTTGTAAGTAATGGTAGAGGCTGCGAGGGTTGGAACATGCTGCCGTAATAAACTGCATGCATCGCATGTACAGATGGGTTTTCATTTTTATTATTTTCGTTTCATTGAATACTTGGTCTATGAGTATGATTTGTACAAGCCGTGACGGTGCGAAAGGCAGTGTTTGTGTTCTTTGTGGCTAAATGCGATTTGTTGTAGAGAAACATTAAGACCCAAGTACGACTGTCATAGTCCTTGTGTCTTAATGTATTACTTGTACACTATTGTTTTTTTTTCTGTTAGCGAAACGTGATATCTGTTTGTTTGTCACTTAGCATTCCTTACTACACCATGTACGCGCGCTCTGAATATAATGTAAGTGTTGCATATAACTCCTATTATTTTTACCTTCTACGTATACGGCGTGCTTATTTGAGTTACGGTGTTGTTCTTGGGATGGTTACTTGATGGAATCGTTGGTGAGATTCATGGTGGTATGTGTATATTTACTTCACTATTGTGTTTCACATTGTTGGTCTTATTTTGAATGCGTGCGTTTCTTATGAGTTTGTCTTCTCCTATTTTATGCTCCGAGTGCCGTTTGTAGTATCTTTGTACTGGATGCACGATTGTTTGTATATTATGAGGTCTCTGTATATCTGATCTGGATATTTGCCATCCATTCATCAACTCACACATTCATACATACACATAGTAGAGCAGTTCTACCTCATCGGAATGTAATTTTGGATTCGCGGTGTCCTTTGCCGAGCTTGTGATATTGTTTACGGTCTTGTAGCAATATGATAATGAACTTTTTGTACTTTCATAAAGGTGTTTGTTGTTTTAGGTCGTTAATGTTATATAATATAGCTGTATATTTAGAATAGTTGTACTGTGTTTACGCGGCGTACATTTGCTATTTTTATTATGTGTATTTTATGAGAAGTACTTGGCTTTCGTATATTATGTGTGGGGGCTGTAGATTAAGCGAAGGAAATAATGATGTTATTTCCGGTTTTGTTAACTTTGTTTTGACTTGTAGTTTGTTTATGTAAGTGTTTTGTTCTTTATGTTACCTGTTTACATATTCTACGTTATATATATTGTATTTTTGCTAGATGCGCTTATCTCTTGAAGGATTTTAGTATGTTTCGTATAGTCGTCGATTTTAAATTCCTTATATTCCTGATAGAAGAACTGGCGTTTTTCTATTTCTCCGAGTCAGTTTTAAATATTTTGCTACGTACGTTCAATCATTCCGTTTATTTTTCATACACATATGCGAACTAAGATAACCTAAAGTGAGATTTAGTTGCTATTTCTAACAATTAACCGTCCATGAAGTACCTTCCTTGATGGGTCAATGTGACGAAAGTTTGTTACGTTAATTGCTGCTTCTACTGTTTTGTTGTTAAACAACTAGACTAGCTGAAGCTTACGATGATAAGTCAATAGATTAATAATTGGATGGTAAAATAACCCCTCTAAGTAAAATGCAGGTTCGTTGGGTTCACTCTAATATAGTGTGTGCGTTTGTTTGTGCATACATACATACACACGTATATACATGCATATATGCATACAAACATTTATCTATCTATCTATCTATCTATCTATCTATCTATCTATCTATCTATCTATCTATCTATCTATCTATCTATCTATCTATCTATCTATCTATCTATCTATCTATATATATATCTATCTATCTATCTATCTATCTATCTATCTATCTATCTATCTATCTATCTATCTATCTATCTATCTATCTATCTATCTATCTATCTATCTTTGTCCGTCACTATCTCTCTGTCTCTCTCTCTGTCACTGTATATATATATATGTATACATAATATTTATTAATGCACTTCCATATAATCGTTTTGATGTTGCATGAGATACAACTTGCGTATGAAATGTCAGAAGTGGGTGTAAGAAAAGTAGAAAGTTCAAAAGTGGCTGGAAGAAAAATATCAAAGTAAAAAGTGAGTGGAAGCGAGATCACCTTGAGATGTGGTGCTTCCTACGATCTAAACTCTATTTTCTTTTCACATTTTTTGTAATTTGTTACAGTAAATATAAATATTTGTGTGAATAAGACCTCTGCCTATTAATTGATCACCTTATTGAAGAATAGATAATATTGGTATATATATATGTATATATATATATATATATATATATAGGGGTAAAATATGAAAAATCAGCGAAAATGCATATTGCAGATAGAAAAAGGCTATTTATGACAGGTAGTGACAAATATATACATTTAGATTGACTGAGGTAGTAATACGAGTCATAAAGGTTATTATTATGAGATGATTATAAGAAGTTAATAATAATAATAAAGTAAGAGACCGAAACGAACCAATTGGTTTGCGCGTGGGCTATTCATCGTGGGCTATTCAAACGATGAATAGCCCACGCGCAAACCAATTGGTTCGTTTCGGTCTCTTACTTTATTATTGTTATTAACTTCTTATAATCATCTCATAATAATGACCTTTATGACTCGTATTACTACCTCAGTCAATCTAAATGTATATATTTGTCACTACCTGTCATAAATAGCCTTTTTCTATCTGCAATATGCATTTTCGCTGATTTTTCATATTTTACCCTTACATTTCCACGTGTATTTTATATTTTCTTTTCGTAACATATTTCTACTATATATATATATATATATATAATATATATATATATATATAATATATATATATATATATATATATATATATATATGTATAAGTAAAATATAAAATATATAGAGTAGTACGAGTTGCCTTGTTTTGGGTTGCTTTCAGAACATCCTTCACCGAGTTGAACGCTCTCCATCCTACTCTTACTCTTCGTGAGATTTCATTCTCCATCACTCGCCTCATAATCACTTCTTGACCGAGATACACATAGCTGCTCACTTTGAGAGTGAAGGACGTTGTCGCAGAATACCACCAAGCAAAGCTACGATTAGCCAGTCATGTCGCAAAATTCACTCAATCAGTAGACCCATGCAGTTGTCGAGTGATACCCGCGCGAGCGGAAGAGACCACTCGGAAGACCTCCAATCAAGTGAGAAGATTTAAGAAAAATGTTTAGAGGAAAACGTGGAGGAAAATGACGAGAGCACGAAGGGAATGGAGCGAACGCTGTGGCCAGCGGAGCCGACTCAGCACCAGATAGCCTAGACAATCCAGATGATTCAGCTGATCTAGGTGATTAAATAGAGTACAATACGACAACCGCGCACTCTATAGCCATGCAAAAAATCAATGCTGTTAATGGGAGCATAATTTGAAAGGGTTCCACTAGGGCAACTGGGATCAAGTTACAGATAACATAGAGCAATTTGGATTTAAGTATAAGTGTCTCCTACGTAACCTGTTACTCACGACATTTGAAAACGAATTGTTTCGCGTAATGCGTAGGACTAGTTCAAGAACCACATTAGTCCCTTTTTAAAAAGACCTAGAACGTCAAGGATATATGTAACATGAGGATCATACAAGTCTATCAGATAAAACTGAGAGTTTGTATCAGGTGGATAAAACTTTTTACTGTAGTTTCATGCACAATGTTATGACAAATACCAATAATAATAAGAACCATAGAACTTTGAAGGAGATAAATATTATGGGATAAAACATTGATTCTATGTGTTCGACCGAACTGAACCACTAATTACGGAAACTCTCCACTTCACTCCCATGAACTTGGCAAACATTTACGATTAAAGCTGATGCAGATAAAAAAACAAGTAAGCTAATTTTTGATAAATTTACCAATAAAATTGGATCAATAGTACCATTAAATTTTTTAATCATTCAGCTTCACTCAACTGGTTTAAAAACAAGAAAGTAACAAAATTTGTCAAATTTAGCATCCAAGACTATTACTCTTCGATCACTTTACTGTTAATTAACCTCACTATCAAATTTGCCGAGTCCATTCCTACAATTAAAAACCAAGAAACCGAAACAATTGTACAGGTTCGGAAATTCTCGTAGATTCTAAACATGGCCAATAGATGGATAAGACATCTAGAATACTAACCGATGATAACATAGGAGCGAGTGACTCAGCAGAAGTCACAGACTTTATTGGATTATATATTCTTTCCAGACTCCATATTTTTCCAGCATTGAAGGGGACTGTACGCAATGATAGTTTACATATTCTCACTAATTACACTCTATAAGCTTAGAAAGATTTTGAATGGATATCATGAATTTTTTTTCAAGAACTGTGGAATTACTATCACTGTTGATGCTAATTCAGTAAAAATCTTATCTGAATCAACGACCTCCACAATCATTGTAGATAATCAAAGGAGACACTTAACTACATCCACAGACTGTCAAACCAACCTACTAAATTACAAAAATTTTAGATATGAACGTTTTTCTGTAACTTTCTATTATTTCAGCTAATGAAAAGATTTTTAATTACAACTCAAACCACTGTCATGAAGATAAAAGTGATTTTAGCCAAAAGAGAATATAACTAGGAATCTTAGAAACAGAACTGAAAAATCTGCTGATACAATTTCGACTATGGTAAACCGCCAGACTTATATTTATAATAGTCTCCTTCCTACTCACGAAACATTTCTGCACACAACATGGATATTATTCTATATTTAACATTAATACGATAAAACTAGCTTTCTGAAACACACCCAACTTCCAACAAAATATTCCTTTGTTTAATGTATCCAGACTAGAACGAGACATTAGGGAAGATAATAGTAACCACAATTACCCCAATAAAAATGTATCCCTATAACAATAACAACAGCTATGATAACAGTGATGGTAGCATAGTCGTCATCATAACTTTCAACAGCAATAGGTACAGTAGTAATAATGATGACGAGGATTCTTTTTATTTAATAATAACTATTTTTGAAATAGCATAATGGTTTTTTAATAACAATAACAACAATAATTATAGCAGCAGTAATGGTAATCTTAGTAATAACGATGGATGGCAACAACCACAATAGTAATAATAATAATAGCACTAGCAATGACGGCAATGGATATTATGTCAACGCAATATCCATAGCAGTCATGGCATATAGCAACTATAATTACAATTTTAACAATTCAAGTGCCTAACTTGGGGATATCATATTATAAATATATAATCAAAACTTCTAGCTCAATCAATGTATATATTAGAGAAACTGTAAATAGTTTTTATGCATAATATTATTCTTACGCGCAGTCGTTTGGAAACCATGTAAGTACAAGTGCTACATCATTATCAAAATGCTTCCGGAAACTCAAAACCCCAAACACATCTTACCACTTGAATTGGAACATCTTAGCTAAATTCAAAACCTTATAAGAGAAATAAACAATTATGTAACTTCTGCATCACTGAAGCACCCGTAATCCTTTTCGCTAAAGTTCAGCTCATTAATGGTAATATGGTGAGGGCTTCCTCGTTTGTACATTGTAGGTACTCTACATACTTGCACTTTAATCTAAACGAATAGAAAGACTATATATATGTGCCGATCGAAGTACATTGAGTACACACACACATACATATGTGTGTGTGTGTATATATATATCTGTCTGTCTGTCTATATATATATATATTATATATATATATATAATATATATATATATATATATTTATATATACGAGGGGAAGTTAAAAGTTATCTGCACTTTCACCATAACATATCTTTATCGTCACACTGCCTTCTGCGCATGCGTCCATATAGTTGGTACTATCGTGGCCACGTGATCGAAGTTTGAGCCTAATCGCGCCATTCATCGGAGATTTTAGCACAGTACGGTGCACTACTGTGTAAAAGTGTGTATGAATGGATTGAGAAGTTTAAAAGTGGCCGGGCAAGCGTGACGCACGAAGAGGGAGCAAGACGCCTGTCAACCACCACCACTGACGAGAAAATTCAGCAGGTTCGAGAGATGGTAATGGTGAACCGGCAAGTTATCTTCGATTTGGTTGTCGATTTTCTACGAATGAAGATGTGAAGGAAGCGGTGCATAAATGGTTACGCGACCAGCCGAAAACCTTCTTCTTGGAGGGAATACGCAAGCTTGCGGACCGCTGGATCAAGTGCATCGAAAACGAAGGAGAGTATACAGAAAAATGACGTACTTGTTTATCCCCTGCTTTTGTGTAAATACATTGAAAAATTACAAGTGCGTATAATTTTTGACTCTCCCTCTTATATGCAAGGAAATTTCCCCATGAATCTTTCGGACATTTGCATCTTTCTTACCTTTTGAAGTCTTCTGAGGTAAACAAAAGCGACTACTAAATGCATATAGAAACCATTTCTTTAATTATTTGTTCGTTATTTTATTTATTTATTTACTAAAAAATCAAGTTTAACTAAGATTAACATTTTGAATTCTACTCGGAATTTTTATTCATTGTTTCAGACATTATGAAACAGGAGTTTTAAACCCGAAACACAAATGAGTGAACGAATGAATATATAAATGAAACTGACAACAACATGGGCATAGCGATACACTTGTACCGAATATTGGTCTTCTTGATGTCCTATTACAGAATCCTATATCAATATGCATTCCATGATCTAGTCACCTTCCTGTGATAACCATAATTTAATCAACTTTGCATTTATTAATTGATGAGGGATGAGAAGCCTTCGGACTTAATATTCCTAATCAATTAAGCACATGTACTCGTAATGTCAATATTAAACAGCAAAACCGTCGTGGTTTATTAAATACCGAGAGCCGAATAATGATAGCAGAAATTTAGCCCGACATCGGTCAATAAAGAGATATATGTAGCAGAAATTTAGACATTACACCGGCCACATAGACCCGCTAACCACAACGTGTGTCGGTATAGCACTTTTGATGATGTCCATTGTTTAATTTAAGCAAGATATTAATACAACTAGATGCCTATTTCTATTTCTATATATAGGATCAACGCCAATAATTAATTATACCGAATATCTAATTAAACGAAATACATGATCTCAGGTGTCTCACTACAGATTCATATGTCTTTACACATGAATACATATTATTTCACGTTGGCGTTACCAAATGTAGCTGTCAATTTAATATAACTGTTGTCTGTTTATCTTTATGATACTGATATAGTTATAGTCTCCCCCCGGTCTTTTTCCTTAAGCACACACATAGATCTCTGTCTGTCTGTCTATGTCTTCTGTCTGTTTGTCTGCCTGTCTCTCTTTCAGTCTGTCTGTGTGTCTATCTGCCTATCAATCAATCAGTCTATCTATCTATCTATCTATCTATCTATCTATCTATCTATCTATCTATCTATATCTATCTATCTATCTATCTATCTATCTATCTATCTATCTATCTATCTATCTATCTCCTTTGCTGCTATCCTTAATCATATCCAGTTAATTTTGGGATAGAGTGATTTTCTCAGATGAATCCAGATTTGCATTATTTTCAGACAGTGGACATGTCTGGATCTGGAGGCTTCTTAATCAAGAATTTGATTTGAAACGACTCCAACCAACTGTGAAACATGGCGGTATCTCTGTAATGATATGGGGAGCTGTCACCAGCAATGGTCGTTCTGAACTGATCGAATGTGTTGCAACCATAAACTCTGAAAAATACATCGAAATACTTAAGCAAAGACTGCTTCCGATGTATTCACACGATAACATAATGATAAATGAGATTTTATTCATGGAAGATGGGGACTCCATGCCACACAGCGGAAAGGAATCAAGAATGGTTGACTGAAAATGGGATCAAAAAGCTTCATTAGCCGAGCCAATCTCCTGATATGAATCCAACTGAAAATCTTTGGAGCATACTAGATAGAGCTGTGCGAAAAACTCGACAGAAATTTAAATCTAATGATGAATTGTTTCGATTGTTGTGTGAAAAGTAGGCAGAAATTCCGCAAGAGACAATCACAAAGCTCATCAGTTCAATGCCAAAAAGAGTTTCTGAATTAAAAACTGCAAAGGGAATGTCAACTAAATACTAAAGTATGTAGTCCTACCTGTCAATTACGTTTCAATTATTCGCTTTGCGTATTAAATAATAGATTTTGAAAATTAATGGTGTCTATTTACTTCCTGCATGTCTGTGTAGGTAAATATTACGTACACACATTTAGACACATAACCATATATGGAAGTACACACACACACACACACACACACACACACACACACATACACACACACACACACACATACGCACGCACACACACACAAACACGTGTATGTATGTTTATGTAAATACGGGTGTATATGTGGGTGGATGTGTCTGTGTGTGTAATATATCTGAAATATTGCAGAGTAACGATTCCATTTTGTATAAATATATGAATACAATTTAAACCACATTTTCATTACAATTTTCATCTTTCGGTTTTATATATATATATATATATATATATATATATATATATATATATATATATATATATATATATATATATATATATATAGGTGTGGTGTGTGTGTGTGTGTGTGTGTGTTTGTGTGTGTATGTGTGTGCGTGTGTGTGTGTATGTGTGTGCGTGTGTGTGTGTATGTGTATGTGTGCGTGTGTGGTGTAGGTATGTATAAACAGTTGATTTTATAGTTACTCAACTGAAAGCCAACCCTTCATTTCATCTGCTATTTGTCATATTAAATTGTTTGTTTCGCTTTCATTCTCTTTCCATAAACGTAGACTAGAAATGATCATATAAGCACACACAATCACAGTGACAATGGCACCTACGCATTAGTATCGGTAGGCACATTCATGAGGATGTACACATTCGTATAGCGATTGCAAGTCTTCGACTATTCTCTTCTGAGGTACGACAACCTTTTAGAAGACCTACAAATGTCGATAACTTGAGGGGTAACCTGTTAGAATTTTATTGATTAATGCATTCTTTCTATCTATCTATCTATCTATCTATCTATCTATCTATCTATCTATCTATCTATCTATCTATCTATCTATCTATCTATCTATCTGCTTTCTGATATGGATGTGTTGTTGTTGTTGTTGTTGTTGTGTGTGTGTGTGTGTGTGTGTGTGCATGTGTGCGTGCATGTGTGTGTATGTGTGTATGTGTTTTTTTCCATTTTTGTTTATCACTCGTAGTTTGTACATATATCAATTCTGTTGTTTCATTTTATAGTGTTTGATGCTTGCTATACGCAGTCAGATACATATACGGATATATCTCTGTGTATATTATAAAATCTATGTACACACATACACAGACATTTACACACGCATACACACAAACACTATTTTATTAAAGTCAAAGCAATTCACAAACTGTTTGTTACTCAGATTTTTGCATGACCGTTCGTCAGACAGTTGCGATTGCCTGACAAGCGGTCACGTGAAACTGAGTGATAGTTTGTAAATTTTTTCTCAGATTTAATAAAATAGTATTTTACTCTGCCTTAGGTATTCAAGTACTATTTTTTCCACTTTGTTTTGCACCTATCTGCTTACTTGTCTGTCTGAGTATATATATATAACCCCATATTTTACAACATAGCGAAGACATGACACGATGTAAGTAAAGAAATTTGAAAAGAAAATACGAAACCGGTTATTTCTCCAAAAACTATGTTACTATACACAAAATTTTATAACATTTTTCTAACATAACGACTTAAATATATTCTTTAACCGTATAACACAAGCCTTCTGTAGTTTTTTTCACTCTTTTTTATTTATATATATATATATATATATATATATGCACACACCCCTTTTTTCTTCTAAACTTTAAGAAACGTTTTTTGTGTATTCTAGATGAATCTGGTCGGATTTACACACCATACACGACCGCAAGTCAGTTGTTGTTGCTTAGCACCGATTTATTTCTGATCGAGCAGACCAATGATGAAAGGTATTCCGGCGGTGATCATCCAGTCTTTTTAGGGGTATGTAAAACTTCATTGTTCAGTATGTCTTCCCATGTTTTTTTTTTCAAAAAGACTCTGAAGTTGAAATTTCTCGCAGGCCAAGTTACTACTCAGACATCCTTTGTTTGTCAACAAGCTTGTCGTTGAATTGGTTGTCAGCCTATCACCTGAGAAATCAGTGGTTTAGGTCTTGTCATTTGCTACATGTACATAACACTTCTCTAACACCGTCACTTAATAATCAAGGAACGTGAATCGTTTTATCATAGACTTTTTTAGCGCTGTCTACTTGGTGTTGCAGATTCGACGCTGACCTATTTGACGTTGGACGTTTTAAAGTTTCTCTCGTTCTCCCCCAATTGTATATGTGTTCTCTCCCTGTATATGCGTGTGAGCATCTAATTGTATTTATATGTATGTGTAATATCTCTCTCTCATTTTTTCTATTACTTTCTCTATATGTGCGTATTTTTGAGTGTGTCAGTGTGTGTTTGCCGTTCAGTCAGCTGTGACAATTCGTCGGCGTCCAAATTGCTCATTCCGATCACTGAGTGATTTTATTGGAGTCATTCTGTTATAAGCATTCGGACCATAAATTTTCTTTTTTTCCGAAGAATATCTTCGGAAAAAAAGAAAATTTGCTTTACAGATATTCAGACCAGGCATTGGTACCAGCTATATCCCTAATCTGGGAGAATTTGTAAAGGTGATATCATCAACTCTACATCCTTAGTGTATCTCATTATATGAAACAAAAATAAAAGGTATTTTAACTTCGAATTGACAGTTATTGTCGTGTGCGCGCGCGCGCGTGAATGTGAGTATGAGTGTGTATGATTGTTCATGTGTGAGTGTGTGTGTGTTTCATTGGTTTAGACATTGGCAATACTGTATAAGATAGGCATGTCTCAATATGTTGCAGTTTTGAGTTTGAATCTCACCGAGAAGGATGTTATATAATGCCAACCTCAAGCTAATATAACTATAGTTATTCTATATATTTCCAAATACGTTAGCAACTAGAGACACACCAACTTAAAGTCTTGTTTATTCTTTTTGGTTATCTCGGATGAAGAAAATGTGGTTTGGGCAGTCTCCACTTAAAACACATTATCAGATGTAGCATCTAACTTTCTTGAACTACGCAGTTTCAGTAAGTAGGTTAATGAGGGCTACATAGGAGAATTTTGCATTTAACAAATCAAATCTTACTGTCTTAAAAAAGAAGAGCATATTGGCTATGTTTGATAAAAATATGGGATGATCATAGCTGGTCTGCTTTTGATGATATATTTACTAACTCAGAGCTCAGCGATTAGGTTAAAGAGGGTAGGACTGGCTTGAATATAATATATGGTCGTTGTGTTACTTAGCTTCAGATTAGTCTTGAGCGAGTAAATCTCTCATCAAAGATGTTCCAGTTATGGCCATCTCGTCTTTTCTTTAGGTATAGAACTATATTATCCAATATGTGCTTCTTTAAAAGAGAGTAGGATGTGATTTGAGGGAGATTTGTCGGTTATTTCTAGCAGGTCGATTGATCATAAAGAAGCTCTCTCTCATTGGCCATCACGTATAAGTTGTGTGTATTGCTTGTGTATCTATGAATGAAAGAATGAGAGAGAGAGTGAGAAAGAGAGAGAGAGAGAGAGAGAGAGAGAGAGAGAGAGAGAGCGCAAGCGAACAAGAGAGAATGGATGGAAGCAGAAGGAAATTCCACCTTGGCGGTTTAATGCATATGATAGCGGTTGATATTATTTGAGGATCGCTCTTACATAGATACCTTAATGGGCTTTTTGTTTAGTCTAGAAGAGTAATCACTGGTATTAATTAGAGATTGAGAATTGCCATTGAATATTCACAAAGGGAACATTAACATTTGTGAACTAATGTAGCGGGTATGAATGCTTTAAATAGATCAGAGGATAACTTGACATAGTTTGTTATGAATAACTTGTCTGGTTTAAACGAGCGAGATTTCAAGGCAACTTTTGCCTGAAGTCGGGTACGTAAGACTAATAGTTGCAACATGCGACATTTCTGGTTTTAGATAGAAACTACGGAAGCACGCACACACGCACGCTCGCTCACTCTCTCACTCCCTCACTCACTCACTTACTCACTCACTCACAGACACACCCACAAACGCTCACACACACGCATGCGCACACGAGCGTTAAGTACTTGCTTTGTTTTTATTCAGGGTATGTATATATGTATATATTTCAATGTGTGTATATACATTCTAAGCTTTAATTCCATGGGTGTATATAAATCTGAATAGGCATGGGTGTGTATGTGGTTACAATGTTAAACTCATGATAGCGAGATCGGTGGTTTCGATTCCCAGACCGGTTCCCAAAACACTTCCCGATCCCCAAAACACTTCCTTTCTTGTCACTCCAGTCTACTGAATTGTAAATGAGTAATCCTGCGACAAACTGGCGTTCAATTCAATGGGGAATGTTGGCTTGCTCCGCTTAGCCATTGGAGTGACATCATTCGAAAGCTACAATAATGCGCCTTCTTGCATTGTGACTGGTGCTGTGTAATAGCGACCGTTAGTTTGGTCGACACAGTGATACAGTGATACAGTAACACACACACACACACACCACACACACACACACACACACACACACACACACACACACACACACACATATTTGAGGGCGTTGTAATATCGAAGGTAAAAAGAGAGAAAATAGAAAGCTTGTGACAATGCGGGAAGTTTTATAAAACCTTTATATTTCGGGCGCAAAAGCCCATCTTCAGAAGAAAAAAAAACAGCCCGGGAAATGTCCAGTTATGTACATTCCGTTAACACATTCAAATTCCCTAGCATTATGTAGCAGCAGCAGTCACACACACACACACACATACACACACGTACACATTTATGCATATATGTATACATACATGTGACAATTTAGTTAAGTATTATGTCTACTTTATTGCCACTTTTATTAATAAATTCTTTAGCTATTCTTTTATATAACGTTTTTATGCTAGACTGTTTGAACAGTTCTAATCACATACAATACCTAATGCTCTATTTCCTTTAGCACAAGTTTAAAGACGTTTGATTCTTACCTAAGTAATCTCTGAGATACCAAGTATTTCGAAGTCTTCGCTCATATCTACATTCAGCTTCCTTTCTTTTTATTTCATACCTTTTCTTTCCAATATTTACCTATGCTGCTTTATAACCACGTAGTGTTTACGGTTACTGACGTAAGTTGTTTTAACAGCATACCTACACGACTATGCCCCCACCCTGACTTCGCTCATAACTCTCGGAAAATAGATACTTTTTAATGAAATTTTCTACAAATGCTTTTCAGATGGTGTAGATTACGATTATGTCGGAATTTAATGAGAAAAAAAGAGAAAATAATTGTTGAGCGCACACACATACATATTAACACACATTACACACACACACACACAACACACACACACACACACACACACACACACATATATAATATATATACACAAAATAAAAGTTGAAATTTTGGAAAACTTGTGATGTGTTTCAGTATGTATATGTGCACGCCCATAATTTTTTTTACATTAAATTCCGATATACTCGCAAAATTTTGTTGAAAGTTATTTCAACAAAATTTCATTAAAAACTAGTGTTTCTGAAAGCTATGAGGAAACAAAGTCGGTGCCTATGAATTATTCGAAACTCCTCTCTTCCACTACCCCCCCCCCCCCAAAAAAAAAAATCGCAAGTTTCAATATAATCGGAATCTACGCTATCTGAAAGATATTTGTAGAACTTTTCACTAAAAAGTATTCATTTTTCTGAAAGTTATAAGGAAACAAAGTCGGATAGGGGCACACTGTGTAGGGATGCCGTTTTAACATAGAAAGACTATAAAACTTTTCCTTGATTTGCTGTTTATAATTTGATTGTATAGTTTTGGTATTAATTTTTCTGTATTTTCAAAATGGAAGGTGAAAAATGCTTAAAAATTATAAAAACTTAAAAAATTTAAGTCGTGTGATTACTCTGATAATTTTTACCTGCTAGATTTTTTGTTAGGTTCCGAAATCTGATTTTGTCTGTTGTTTTTTTAATGATATCTATCTATCTATCTATCTATCTATCTATCTATCTATCTATCTATCTATCTATCTATCTATCTATCTATCTATCTATCTATCTATCTATCTATATATCTATCTATCTATCTATCTATCTATCTATCTGTCTGTCTGTCTGTCTGTCTGTCTCCCCTCTATGTATTTTCCCCTTCAAATGTACGATATTTCTCTGGTGTCTTTTGTTTTATATATATAGGTTGCCTGATCAATATATACACACATATATATATATAATATATATATATATATATATAGGTTGTCTGATCAATAAGCATCCGGACTGTTGCTATAGTAACGAAGGTAAAGTAAAACCGCTTGGCGCAGGTTGATCCTGAACTCTGCTCTGCATGCGAACTAAGTTTTAACGTACTAGTTCACTTTCGCTGTTTACAGCAGTGCTTGAAAGGAAGGTGTGCAGCGTTTGACCGTCGCATTAACCATGACAGAAAAAGTTGAGCTGAGAATCTGCATCAAATTTTGCCAAAAGCTTGGTGATACCTGCTCAGAGGCCTACGCAAAGTTTTCAAAACGTTTTCAACGTTCTAGACACAATCATTGAAATCATGAGCAACTGAAACCCGAGTGTCTTTTTGGTCAGCTGAAAGTAGTTTTGGCACAAACTTAGCAGACACGCGTCTCATACTCAAATCTTCCGTGATAATGGACTGAACTGAACCCTAACTAGTCTTCACATCCTCTAATAACTCACGGACAGTGATTCGACGATTTCCTCTCACAGCTGCACGCACATCTGCGATGTTTTTCTCAGTTCTACTGACTGCAGGTCTTCTAGAACGTTTGTCAATATCGACTTTTTTCGGCCATCTTGGAAACCTTTGAACCACTCGTACACTTGTGTGCGGCCCATACACTCTTCTTCATACACTTCCTGCAACTTTGCGCAGACCTTTGAGCAGGTATCACCATGACAGAGAAAGCAATGCGAGTATCACACGCTACACACCTTCCGTTTAGCGTCGTTACTATGGCAATAGTCTGAATACTTACTGATCAGACCCCCGTATATATATATATATATGTATGTATGTATGTATGTATGTATGTATGTATGTATGTATGTATGTATGTATGTATTTATTTATTTATTTATTTATTTATATTTATATATATATGTATACACACACACACACACACACATATATGAGTGTGTGTGTGTAAATAGTAAGAGATTACTCCAAACGTTTACTCGTTTGTTCTCAGTTAGGTATTCAAAATATGTTATTCAACAGTTGATATATAATTCCAATAATATTCTCATAAGATAAGAATTTAGAGATATATAAGAAGAATTAAAGGTAATGTTATGCCACTTCGTAATCATCCTTGTTATTATTATTGTTGATACATACATACACACACGAAAGCGCACGCGCACACGCACACACACTCTCTCTCTTACACATATCAGTATGAGCCTCCCTGATTATTTTTGATTAGACAATGCATGAAATACATCACTGTACTATTTCTATATGGTCTGTAAGGCCCAGTAGTTTACAAATTCTTGTACACGGCCTAAATATGTCTAAAATCACTATAGCAGTATTTGATTAATCTAAAAGTCTTGTAATTAATTTAAGTCATGCTGCCACTTATATTTATCCCATCTTCTATTTCATAATCCAAATAAAGATTTAAAGGTTGCATGTGATGTGTGCTCAGTCCGTGAAAGAATATTGCTCAATATCTGAGATTGTAATTTTGTTAAAAGCACTTTTCTTAGAGAAAAAAAGACAAAAAAAAAAAAAACCCTACTAACTTGGATGGCGTGTCTAAGCAAATTTTATTCCGCATAATAATCTGATTTCTCGTACCTTTTTGGATATCTACTTTAATAGACGTCTAATCAGTGATTCTTCTTTCTCTCCTTCAAAAGATACGGTGAGATTTATGCTTCGCTAATAGATCATACATTCGAAAAACATATTCCGAGCTGTCTGCCATATTTGCTTAAATAACAAAAAAAAAAAAAAAATATTAGCTATTGCCTAACATTGTTTTTTCCTCATTACATAATTATTTACATTTAACATGTTATGTTCCTTGTATTAAATAGGTTAGCAATAACTAAACTATGTAGAGCCGAATAAATGGAAGTGATACGAGTGCAGCGTATTGTAGGTCAGAAGCAAACTTTGCCAAAGTCGGTAGTGTTAAAAATTAAAAAGTTACAAATTATATTAAAAATATAAATTGCAAATATATTTAAAAATATTATATACCTGAAGTACAATTAAGATATATATTGAAAATGCTGTACCTAATGAAATTTTAATGATTAAATTAGAAGCATATCAAATCTTACAATATATCTAAATAAATATTATAGAAATTATATTAATTGTAATAATTTAGTGAAAAATATATCCCTGTCAATACTAGTATAATAAAACATATTTCATGTCAAATGTGAGTTAATAGTCTAGAATAAAGATTAATTAGTAAATACAACTTGTTAGTTAGAAACTTAGTGAATAAAAGATATAAAAAAGGAAGATTACTTTACGACATAAGATTTAAACCTGCTAGTTCAAGAACAAATGGCCATTTGCTCTTGAACTTGCAGGATTAAACCTGCATATATATTAAACATGTTTATACATATAGATATATGTATAAAAAACCCCACACACACTCACACACACAAAATATAAATAATATATATAAATAATTTATACATATAAATAATATATATATGTATATAAACATATATAAACATTATATATACATATAAACATTATATAGAATAAATTTACAAACATATATAAACAATATATGTATATATAAACCTATATAAACATGATATATATATATATAACATATATATATATATATATATATATAAACATATATAAACATCATATATATATATATAAACAAATACTCATACATAAAAACAGAAGCTGAAGTTACTCTTTAGAGTAAAATCGTCATCCTTGTACACACACATATATGTATACATATTATATATGTATATATAAACCTATATAAACATGATATATATATATATATAAACATATATATATAGACGTGAAAGGACTCAGGGCAATATCGTTTCTTCTCAGTGTGTCTAATTTAGATAAACTTATAACACATTCGCGTGTTCATACAGACGTTCAGGATAACTAATTCACTGAACACGCTTTTCTCTTTTTCAAAACTGAAATAGTATCATTTTATTCGTTTATTAACATATATTTAAATAACACCTTTTTTTCCCTCTTTAACTCTCTTCTGTTACTTTTTATACATCAAACAGTTCACATTTATTTTCTTTCTCTTCTCTTTATTCACTACAGACATTCCTATGTTCACAGCTGCTTCTTAAAATTAAGAAAGTAAAAAACGAAAACATGAAACAAAAAAACAAAACAAAAAAAAAACAAAACAAAAGCAAAACGCAAATAAACGAAAAACACGAAAACAAGCAAAGAACTCCTTTAGTCTATGTAATTATATTTTTAAAAAATCTAACGAATTAATTTATGCAGTCAAGTGATAAACCTCGCCCAAATTCTTTGACTATTCTGTTTTCAATCATTTACCTTCTGAACAATTACTTTGTAAAGCAATATAAGAAATAATTTCACAATATTTGATATCTCCAACATTGAGAATGTAGCCTCAGGGTATTATTTCAAAATAGTTTGAACCAATCCCATTTATTGTACATGTCTGTATATATATATACACTCGCATACACATGTATACACACTCACACAAATGCTTCAACAGAACAAACTATTTAAAATTTATTTCAATATTTGATACTATCAATTAATTTTTTTCTTTTGCGATTCGTTTAACCTTCCCACTGTGTGATCTGTGATCTCAGGGTAAGACAAGTCAACGAAGTTAATTTAATGATTGTATTAAGCTCTAAGCTTTCAAACACGGGCAATACGTAATTCCTTTCTAAGTAATTAACTGCTGATAAGAGATCTATTATATTTGTTGTACCATTATTTTTCTAAGTCGACATTTGTTTTCACAAATATCTTTCAACATGTAATGATTTCTTACATTACATTAAACATATAATAAATACGAATAAGACAAATGAAAATAATGTCCAAAGGTCTCTTTTGAAACAGAAAAATCAAAAGAAAGTTTAAAAAGTAAAGGAAAAAAAGGCATAGATACTTTGAAAAAGCAATTAACTACATTCTTTTATTAATGTTAGGAAACTTCCTAATCTTGTTACTAAAATCACATCTCATTTGAAAAAGTTGTTTATTGAAGACAACTGCAGTCTTGAAGATAACTATGGTCGGGTTCACCATGGTCATGAGAAAGTGAGAGAAAAACGTGTTATAGTACAAAATTTGAACAATGACGAATTAAATTTTGGCCGACTCTTGCTAAAGACAACTTTAGATTGCAGAAAATGAGGCCATTCCTTATAAATAAACATTTTCAACGAAAATGCTTTTAATTCTTATGAAGGGTGTAGAAACAGCCACATATTTTATTGCTTAGTAATATTCTTATTTTTGAAAATATTTTTCGAAGAGTAAAACAGAAAAAAACAACTTGACTTTTGAACAGTTTTAACCTATATCAAATTTTTTGCTTTATCAGATAAACACATGAATATATCATTGATAGACTAGGGAAACCAAATTTTGCATTTGATGCTTTCAAGCTTTAAGTAGATGTAAAAAAAAAAAGAATCAGTTATCAACTATCGATTCAACATATATTACCTATCATCGACTGATCATTGTGTTTTATCTGAAAATATCACATTATAAATAATATTATAATTCTATAATAGGTGAAGTCCGACTTGCCTACTCGAAACAATTCTGTCACAAAACAGTGTATCAAGCTGCATATATTGCACTGTCACTATAAAAGATATATACAACGAAGCCAAAATATCTAAAGATCACCTAGGGGCAGAACTTTACAACCATAGTCTGGCCTAATAAGAACATATCTTACAATTACATATCTATCAAAAAATAATCTACAGTATAACCATAATACCAAGTCTTTGTTTAACTTATTTCGATGTGCTAAGATGTAAATGCTAAATTCCGAGAAATGTCACTACTCAACTTTGTTTGCCTCCAGTTTCAAAAATACCCATTGACACAAGACAAGCTTGGGAGGTAAAATAACCCGATTGTCATACTATCGCACAAAATAAAACTTAGTTGACACATTAAGTGACACATTTCTAAACTGAAACAGGCTATAAAATACTGAATCTATGGGCTATAGGAAATCATTCCATCATTTAATTCCTTGCAATGAATCTACTGACTCAAAACATTGGAAGATAATTCATTGATATATTTACTGCTAGTGCATTTCTTGACTTCGTTGTTATCTAATTGGCAGATTCGTTAATTCATATAAGAAGCCATTTTGGAGCAAAAAATATATCAGTTGCTTTAAATCCACTCGATTGATTTGATTCTTTCCCTTTCGTTACATTTATTCTTTTTCATCTGCTATATATTCCGTACTAGATCCCCCTTCATCTCCAGAAAGCATCTCAAAAGGTCCTTATCGTTGTGTTTCAGGTACAAAAATTTAAGGAATAGCTAAGATTAATGCGGCTTACTTGAAGTTCGAAAAGGTGTTTCTTCTTCAAGACCGTCCGTAAAAGCTTTGCTAGCTTCTTCAGTAACAGCAGATACTTTTTATAGATTTCACATCTGGTGCTAGATGGTCCTAGAGCAAATCCCACCTGATCCATTGCAACCATTAGTGTCCTTATTTAATCACGAGTAAAGCATGCTATGTTGAAAAAAGAGTGTAGCATCAGTGGTGACAATTGGAAGGGCAGTCCGCCAGTGGAAGGTTTCGTGCATATATCTGTATTAGACGCTTCATTTTTTGTTATAAAAAATAAGTTTTTATTCTGCAATATCATCGCCCTTCTTAATTTTATTCATTATTTGACTTCCTGTATCTCATATATATATTTCAAATGTGACATCCACTGAGGGAACTTTGTCCTTAAGTCTTTTGATTACTATCGTGAAATAATGTTTATAATAACATAACAGGATGGTTGTTATTCACCATCAGACAAGCTTATTGCATAATGGGATTATATTATAATATATATATATATATATATATATATATATATATATATATAATATATATATATTGTATGTATATATATATATATATGTATGTATTTGAGTATATATATATATATATATATAATATTATATATATATATATTATATATATAAAATGTGAAATAGAAAGATGAATAATCTTGTTGCAGATTAATCAAAGTTTTTAACCGATACCTTGGTAGCAAAAATCACAGCAGAAGACAGCACGGTTGGAGGTACAACCATACGGTGTTGCAACCGTGCGTTGGTGCGGATAATTGAATTTTAATATTATTAGTGAATTGAAGAAATGGAGTTGAACGAGATTGAACAGAAATCGTTTTATTTCATTCTACACGTGTTTCGAAAGGCACAATTTACCAAATTCCGATTGAATAATGAGACCATATTGTGTCTTTCTCTTCAGGAAGAAATAGGAAACCGTTGAAAAAACAAAAACAGAACAGAGGCGGAGCAAAACAAATCGAACTAGGCTCCTAAGAGCCCATGGCCAAACTGTTTATCAGTGTATGTTGAAAACGGGTGGGGGTGCGTTGAAGATTTTAACGGGTTAGGCAGCGGTCATTCCGGTGGGTGACCGCTGCCTGACCCGTTAAAATCTTCAACGCACCACCACCGTTTTCAACATACACTGATAAACAGTTTGGCCATGGGCTCTTAGGAGCCTAGTTCGATTTGTTTTGCTCCGCCTCTGTTCTGTTTTTGTTTTTTCCAACGGATTTCCTATTTTTCCTGAAGAGAAAGACACAATATGGTCTCATTATTCAATCGGAATTTGGTAAATTGTGCCTTTCGAAACACGGTAGAATGAATAAATAAAACGATTTCTGTTCAATCTTCGTTCAACTCCATTTCTTCAATTCACTATATATATATATATATATATATATATAATATATATATATATATATATATATATATATAATATAATATGTAATATGTATATATTTATATATATACACATTTAAATTATTATATATATATACCACATTTATCAATTTGTGTTGCAAAATTCCTGATGTGAATCGTGTGTTGAAACAGATATTGTTGTATTTCAGGACGGTCATTTTTTTTGCCAAATAAACACACGCACTATATATTTTTCTTCACTCGTTTTTAGTTTTTATGTTATTATTCTAACCTCATGTCCATTGTCCGGAAATCATTCGTCACACATCTGTGACGAAATATAT
>NC_042999.1:113094941-113124941 GCF_006345805.1 Octopus sinensis
ATGCCTTCTTATAGGAAGCAAGGATCCAAACGATAAACTTTTTTCTGTGTTCTGTGTCACTTGAAGTATTGTGAATCTAAGTTCAATGTTAATAGAAAAAGCAAAATATAGATATACTGTGTACTCTTTGCCTTTGCTTGTCCTGTCTACCTACCTATCTATCTATCTATCTATCTATCTATCTATCTATCTATCTATCTATCTATCTATCTATCTATCTATCTATCTATCTATCTATCTATCTGTCTGTCTGTCTGTCTGTCTGTCTGTCTGTCTGTCTGTCTGTCTGTCTGTCTGTCTGTCTGTCTGTCTGTCCGTCCGTCCGTCTGTCTGTCTGTATGTCTGTATGTCTGTATGTCTGTATGTATGTCTGTCCGCCCATCCGCCCATCCATCTATCTATCTATCTATCTATCTATCTATCTATCTATCTATCTATCTATCTATCTATCTATCTATCTATCTATCTATCTATCTATTTACTGGGTCCCCGTGTAGCTTCCGTCTACACACAAGAAGACACTTATTCGAAATGCCACACAAAGAGATTGAACACAGAACATAAATGTCTCTTGTAAGCCAAATGCAATGCAGAATCATGACAATTGGCACTGTGTACAAACACATATTTGGACACAATGTATAAATGCATGCCATTAAATATACATGTTTATCGTATATATCGCTTACCAAGTCTTTCAAGACTGGAAGAAGTTTTGCACTGAACGGGGACTTTGCACAATTGCTTACATCTGAACAGATACTGCTTGAGTCACCCAAAGGTAAGGCTGTGATACTTAAGTAGGGAACGAATTAAGTTTGCCACCCTCCCACAGAATCTGTTCCATCTACGGGCTTCTTGAGAGGTTTTGTCAACCAAATTTCCCTTACAAAGCTTTGGTCATCCAGAGGCTTAGAAAGACGACAGTTCCACAACTTGCAAATAATTTGTGAAACGGTCTTTTTGTTCTCACAATTATATATATGCTTTAATGTATTATTAATTTATTATTTGCGTGTATTTGAACTGGTGGCAAGATCATCGTAGCATAACTAGGAATCTATCGATTGGCGCCCACAAAGAAGGCTCAATATATTTTTGTGCAGCTCTTTCGCTTCCATTTACTGGATTCCAAATATCACTGAATTTTACAGGGCTCATTATCTTTTTGCGAATTCAGATCACGAAAGTTGTAACTGTTGACACAGTTTATCACACAACTAGGATTAATAAATTCCTATTGAATACATAAGGTTGGTTTACAATAGAACTTCTGCCCATCATTTGAATCTAATGGTTGGTGTTTGGCACGCTAAGAATTTTATGAGTGTGCATATATATATGTGTGTGTGGGTGCGCTTGTGTATACATTTATTTGTAAGGCCAAATTATTTGAAAGACAAAAAATAACAAAATACCATGTAAGTTTCTTTTTGACTTTGAAATACACCCCGAAGAAATAAGACTTTCGTTTGAAAAGTTAGTGGATATTTTGTATGAGCAAATCGTGATGTTGCCAAATATATATATATATATATATATATATATATATATATATATTATATATATATATATATAATATATATATATATATATATATATATATATATATATATATATATATATATACATACATACACATACGTACTACATACATGAATATATACGTATGTACATATATATGTATGTATGTTTGTATGTATGTGTATACACACACATACACATATATGCACCACTGCTGCCAAGTAAAATAAAAAGGTATCCGGTAAAAAAATACAGAGAGCTATCAAGTAGTTCATCATACGTCATACGAGTACAGATATGTAGATTATTGATAAAGAAGGGCGTTTTAAGTTTAGATATAATCACCTAAGCTAGTATAACCACTACAACCACCATCGTCAGCAGCACAAGCAGCATCACCAGCACCACCAACACTATCACTAGCTCTAGCACACCACCACCACCACCACCACCATCACCCCCACTACTACTACTACTACTACTACTACTACTACTACTACTACTACTACTACTACTACTACTACTACTACTACTACTAAACAATGAAATGTTATTAACCACATCTTCATTATTTACTTTCAACTTATATCAAACTCTTTCTGTATGTATTTTTATATCTGTCTCCTTGGATCGATCTAAGGAAAAAATAAATAAATACTTAATGACGTTTACTTTACAAATCTAACACAAAACTGGAATTTAGAATTCTTTTCAAAACGAATAATAAAGGTTGAATCGGTTATGTATGGAAATAAACGGCTTCAGTCATTTAATTAGAATACGGTAGATATTTATTAACGGATGAGACACATCTGACATTCTTTCAATCATATTTGTTAGACGATTCTAAAGCATAACACAATACAACAGAACGCAAGATTTTAAATTCTCCTCAGAACTACAGATGAGAAAATACAAAGAGGAAAATACAAACAAAACAATGCAAAACGGTTTATCAAATTCATCCTTGAACTGATGAATTAATTTGCAAAGAAACCCCATCGCAGTAACATGGCTGCCACGAGTTAAATAAACACGGCGCAACAATTTTTTCGAAACGTTGCCTAGGGCGTGGGAATGAGTTTTAGAGATTAGTTATCAATTATTCAAACGTTACCGATATTGTATGTTAAAGAATTGCCAACATAAACTGTTCGACCTGTTGTGACATCGATCAACGACGAAACTAAGTCGTGTGCTGTGCATGCATAATTTACACCTTATGCAAAATATCTGACACACAATATCTTACACAACTTTTTTTCTTTAAATTTATGCCCATCTGCACTTTCGAGCACACAGAACACACAGAAATACACGCATACGCAACACAGTACAAATATATACCCGTATTCTCATTAAAAAAAAAACACCTTCAATCATGCACACACGCATACAGACAGACACGAAGTGATTTGCAATTGACTGGACTGATCATATTACCGTTATATTTGATGTATACATAAACACACATATGCAGGTTTGTTCCAAAGAGCTTTACGATCACATTACTGTTTTAAACATGAGCTTTACATAAACAGTCACACACACAAGCACACAGCACTGCACAACTGCATATATTTAGACATAGAAACGTCTGTTGCAGTAGAAGAACCATTCATAATGTTACTCGTACACTGATACTAACACCTGCATACATAGAAGTGCTCTTTCTCCCTCTGAGAAATTGTCGTGATCGTATTCTTTGTGTGTATGTGTGTGTGTGTGTGTGTGTACTCATGAATTCACAAAACACAATAATGTGTGTGTGTTTTGCGCGCGCGTGCACACACACACATGCACACACACACATGCACACACACGCCCTTGCGGTCGCACATTCATACAGATATATAGATATTTGTTGCTACTATTATTTATTCCGAGGAAAGGCAGCGAGCTGGTAGAATCGTTAGTACGCAGGGAAAAATGCTTAGCGGTATTTCGTCTGTCGCCACGTTCTAAGTTCAAATTCCGCCGAGGTCGACTTTGCTTCTCATTCTTTCAGGGTTGATTAAATAAGTACCAGGGTCGTTGTAATCGACTTGACCCCCTCCACCAAGCTGCCCCTGTGGCAAAATTTGAAATCATTATTTATTCCGAGGAAGAGAAGCAAATTCCAATGCATGCCTTGATCTATTTTGCTCCTAACCAAACAACGTGGAAGTCCTTATAAGAAGGAGGTGGGGTTCGATCTAGAAGAAATAGCAACTAAATCCCCCTTCAACCCACATCTCGCCGTCTTGAACAGTAAAGACACATTACGTGTCATATTCCTAGATCCTATAAAAAGAACACGTGATAGTTGGGTTGATTCTGATGACAAATTTGATCAATTAAGGTTAGACCCGGTAGCAATAATCTATTTCCTGCTCTTAACTTTAAAATATTTTACTAAATTATTTAGGTTTCCCAGTCTGGAAGAATCTACAGAGGTAATAAGTACATCTCCCATCTCACCCAACTAACAAATAACAAAGAAATGGATCGTTGTTGTAGTAAACCTATAATGGAAGCCGGTCCAGTTGCAACAATACAGTCATTTTTTCATAACTACATTATCCAATGTATCTCTTGTTAAGACGTTAGGATATGATTTGAAAGACATTTTACTGATATTTCTTGCTGATCGGAGGATCACGTGGAGGCTCTCTACAAGAGAAGTATACTCTTAAATCTTAGAAGCGAAAAAACATTGAAGGAATAGCAAGGAAGAGTTAAAAGGAGGATTACAGTTGGAAAACTGGTAGTGCTAATGTTACTATTGTAGTTAAGCTCCAGGTCGAGGAAATTAATTATGAAAGGCATTCCAGTCGTGACCAACCAGTTTTTTTGAAAGAGACTTTTATGACAGATTGTGATCAGAGGAAGATTTCAGGGCTAATTTTAGTAGGTGGTGCAACCATTCACAAGCACAGTATTTATAAATGCTGCTATAAAAATGCTTCTAAAACGACGACCAGCTAGCGATCTATGTTTTCTCGATATTAACAGAGAGGAAGGCGGCGAGCTGGCAGAATCGTTAGCACGTCGGGCGAATGCTTAGCGTCATTTCGTCCATCTCCACATTCTGAGTTCAAATTCCGCCGATTTCGACTTTGCTTTTCATTCTTCCGGGGTCGATAAAATAAGTGCTGGGATTGATTTAAACGATTTGCCCACATACACGAAGATGCTGGCCTTGTGTTAAAATTTGAAACCGATATTAACAGAGGGGTGAAACAGCTCTCATGTACGAGCAGTTCTCTAGAGAAGGGACCCCAACTAACGGGGTTATAGGCCAGTATCGGGCCGCACAAAAAGAATAAGTTATAAAATTTTATTTCTATTTTATCATTTCTATTTTACCGTAGTTAACAATGTAATAATAATAGAAATAAAGTGCGTAATATGCAATGTGGTAATACATTTGCATTATATATGTAATAATTAAATTATATATTATGCACTTAATTGTATTTTATTATGTGTATGATCCTCTGGTTCATGAAAAAATTGTCTTGCATGAAACCAGTCCCTAGTGCAAAAAAGGTTGAGAACTGACTGCTCTAGAGCATGGCACAATTCTCGCCCAGTATAGTTTAAGCATCTCTTCATGGTATCTGTTTATGTTTACAAAGTAATCTTGGCTAAGTGATATAAGAGTGTTAGCCATCATGATAGGTTATTTTATCTAGCTTTTGATCATAATATCTAGCATTTGCTGTGGTGGATTTAGCTTGCAACCATTTCCTTTAAACTTTAGAGAAGGACTGCTTCTATATATATTGTCCAATAATCTTTACAACCTAGTAAAACATTTAAGTTGTCGTACACAGATACTTTGAAATGTTATGTTGGAGTGAAATGGCTAAAATTGCGAGAATGGAAGTAACGAGACAATATATGTTAGATGTCAACGGAAAATGGCAGACGTCTGCATGCACGTACAACCACTCCATCCCAAACAAAATGGCACACGACGTACGACTATACTTAGAAACCCCAACCATATGTATGTATGTATGTATGTATGTATGTATGTATGTATGTATGTATGTATGTATGTATGTATGTATGTATGCATTATGTATGTATGCATGTATGTATGTCCATGTCTATGTATGTGTGTGAATGTGTGTGCGCGCGCATGCATGTGTTTATGTATAAATTATGTACTTAAATACCTATTTTTATGTATATATATATCTCATTCTCTCGCTTTATATATATGTGCACGCACACACACAAGACATACATATATGGATAAACACACACAAACACAAAAACTCACGCACACACGTACATATAATCATTCATAAAATGTATTTGTATACATGTATACATGTGTGTTTCTATGTATGTATGTATGTATGTATGTATGTATGTATGTAGTATGTATGTATGTATGTATCTATCTATCTATCTATCTTTCTATCTCTTTATCTGTCTGTGTGTCTGTTTCTCTGTGTATGTATGTATGTATGTATGTATGTATGTATGTATGTATGTATCTATCTATCTATCTATCTATCTATCTATCTATCTATCTATCTATCTATCTAGCTATCTATCTATCTATATATCTATCTATTAAATAGCATACTTTATGATGCTGTAAATTTCATGTGACTGTGTCATACGCAATGTTTGCTGCTGCTGCCGCTGCTACTGCTGATTCCATATCTTCTTAGGCTTCTGCTTTTGTTGGTCTCTCGACCGTTTTGTTCTTTATAAAACACATTTCATGTATGTTAATTATAAATGTTTCTAGTTTGTCCTCTGAATCCTTACTTTTAATCTCTATTGCTCTTATGTTTATGTGTCTCGGTCCTACAATAGGTTGAACATGCTGCATGAAATGTCAATGCTGTTTTTCTTACTCAGTATGTATGTGTGTATGTATGTATGTATGTATGTATGTATGTATGTATGTATGTATGTATGTATGTATGTATGTATGTATGTATGTATGTATGTATGTGTGTTTGCTCATGTGCGTGGATTATATTGTATACTACGTGTGTGTTTTGTATGGATCATGTACCAAAGGGAATGAAATATGTTTGTAGTTACGTATAGATTGTTATATTGCTTAGTGTTGTATGCTTTAAGGTTAGTAATATACACACTATATGTGATGAATGCCGTGTCAGATTCCTTGCTTGTTATTCCAATAGATTAACACACATTGAGGCATGCACTGTAGGGATGAGGATCAACTCCATTGAAGAGAGATGGAGGAGGAAGAGACAGAGTGAGACAGAGTGAGACAGAGAGTGAGTGAGTGAGCTAGTTTTATTTGTAACTCTGCCATCACACTGACACCCCTGTAGTCACATCTATTTTCATTCTGTGCATTCCTAGCGAATACTAACCTTTTCACCGACCAATTCATTGTCGTGGTTGTCAATCTCCTCCTGCTGATCCGCTTCTTGTACATACTTACGAACAATCATACCAAACAAAATATTGATGATAGCTAAATTAGTGCAAATATATCCAATGCAGAAAGTATCAGAAAATGAACTGGAAATAATTACGCTCTGTGTGTGCATACATGTGATATTTAGTTAGATAGATAGATAGAAAGAGAGAGAGAGAGAGAGAGAGAGAGAGAGAGAGAGAGAGAGAGGGGGGAGACAGAGAGGAAGAAGGAAAGAGAGAAGAGAAACAGTATTAGGCAATGACTAATATTATTTTAATTATTCCTGACTCAAATTTTAACTCGTTTATTGTAACTAATTCACAACCCGGAGCCAATTCCGGATAATGATTCAGTTTCATTCTGACTTCATCTCCGAAGTATAGACCAGTGTTACTCAAAAGGTGGGTAGGTCCGTGAAGATTGAAAAAGGGCAGACAAATGACTATATTTAATAGAATTAAGATGGTTTCCAACCTTTTAACCGTATCTAACTCCCTGGTGAAGGAAAAACAATTACATAGATGAAGATTCTATTTTTTCATTCAATTAAGAAAGAAGGGAAAAGGTGTAAACAATTTCACCAATAGTCTTGTGGTTGGTGTACCTGATATTTGCCAGTTTGACAATCATCAGTAGAGCTTCACCGTACTTGCAGAAATATTAATAATAAAAAAAAAACTCTCGAAGCGTATGTTGAAGATTATATACACTGGGTGGGATAGAAGAATAGGTTTAGCGAAGGAATTATCCCGAGACCATATTGATTTTATATTAGCTTGCTTGTCTTATAAATTTTATTTTTCATACAATGGGTCTCCTGATCTTTTTAAAAAGAAATTATTAAAAGATTATGATATTTTCAATCATTTTATAAATATAAAACGGTTGCAAAAAAGTCAACGACAAAGCAACAAGAATTAGATGTGTAAATGTAACAGCTGTATAAAAGATGACAGAAAATATATGAACAAGGGAGTAAAGGAGCCTATACATTGTTACACAACCAACTAGAAATAGCAGAAATATCAGCCATATCCCTTCATGTCTTCGTGGAAATATAGAAAGGATACAATGTGTAGTGTAGCCATAGATTAAAAAAAAATAGAACGGTCATGTCTGGGACACATTTGATCAAAGGTTCAATTAAGGTGACTTGGGTATACCCCACCCCAACAACAACAACATCGAAAAATGCAAGCTTATAATGAAGTTATTTCGTAGTTGCCATCGGTTAGCAATTTGTTGGCCTTGATTAATAGTTTATCGTGAAATTTTGTAGTTGAACCTTAGATCAGCCTTGATCAAGCAAACCAATGATCAATGGTGTTCGCAACCATGATCAAGCCATCATTTTTTCCCAGTGTATTTAGGACTATATTATCTTACGCGTCCTCTCCCGTCTTTTCATCATTTGCTTACCAATGTTAAATATTCTTAACGCTTCAATTCTTCGCCATCACGGAAAGAAAGCAACTGGTTTCTTCAGTATATTATTATCTAAAGTGCCTACTTGGGCGTTTCTAAAGAATGGAGCCAGAATTTATCTAGTGCGCTAAAAGCCATAATTTCTACGAATGTGTTTAAGTATCGCTGATTGCGGAAATGCTAAAAAAGCAACAAAAAACAACAAAACAAAACAAACGTGTTGGTGAGTGAGGGTGGAGTTGTCCATACCTCATTTCCGTGATATTTCTGTTTTGGCTTTACCAAAAAAAAGTTTTTTAGGCTTGCTTCGCATACTTGTAAAGAATCATAACCTCAGATCTTTAAAACAAATCTGAAAACTTTTTCAAAGCGAGTTAATAAAACAAAAAAACAAAAAAACAAAAAACAGTAACACGGCAAGAATGTGCGTCTCGCAAAAATAAAAGACCAAAAAAGAAAATTTTTATTTTCGTTTTGCAGATTTATTGTCTATGATGCTTAAAACACATTTCTAGGAAATTACAGTTTTTGGCACAGTAGATATTTTCCGACTTTATTATTTAGGAACAGCTATTGCTAGTTTTCTGTTACTTTCCTTCGGGTATTTTTTTTCACAAAATACAATCTTGTTAGCAATAGCCGAACTTAGAGATAGATAGATAGATAGATAGATAGATAGATAGAGAGAGAGAGAGAGGGGAGAGAGAGAGAGAGAGAGAGAGAGAGAGAGAGAGAGAGAGAGAGAGAGAGAGAGGGAGTGATATAAAGAAAGAGAGAACGAAGAAAGCTGTATGTCACTAGTACTTTATTTGTCACTAGTACTCTATTTACTGATCTTGAAAGGATAAAAGGCAAAATTGACTTTACTGGGATTTCAACTCAGAGCGTAGAGAACTGGAAAATCTATGGCATGGCATTTTCTATCTAACAGACTCTGCTAATTCGCTATATTTCTCCAGGTAAGAGGGGGAAATTTCAATTAATTCAAGTAATGAAGTTCTGTTGTTGTTGTTGTTGTTGTACAGCATTCAGAATATCAGACCTCAAGTTATTTATCTAACTTAATATCATTGGTTCCTTTGAGTTATTTCCTATATCTCATTTTTTCTAATTAAATAAATTCGAAAGCTTCGACTCTAAGGTTTCTTCCCGTAGGGACACAATTGTAAAACACAAGCAATTCACAAACGTGTATAGTATCCAGCTGTCGTTGCAACCCTTTTTCAATAATGCTTTAGGACTTGCCAGTAAATATTTTTTGCATATTGATGATTTAAACGTTATAATGAAAAGAGTGTTAGGTATGGTTAACATAAAATTTAGCTGCTGATCAAAAGATGATGTAAGAAGCTCTCATTGTGTAGATCAAAAACATTCAAACTTTGACTTTTTTTTTCTAGCGAAATTTGTGATTTTGGATAGGTTCGTATGCGGTGGGAATTTAGTTACGCAGACCAGTACCAGTGCCCTCGGGTTGTTTTACAATTTCTTTTAGGTATAGTTTATCCGGGACTATCTTATCCTATAATTCCATTCACATTTCTTAAGACAGTAGGGTCTTATTTTGAGAGTTTTTCGGTCGCTGTTTCTAGCAGGTTGTGTGACCGCATACAGAGTCCCCTTTGTTCCACATAGGGGTAATTGTTTTTTGTACATATGTATATGCGTCTCTATATGATATTACTAGTAAAAGTGTGTATAGATATGAGTGTGTGTTTGAGCGTATATGAATTTGCATGTTCTATTCAACTTAATCGTTAGAAGTTATGTTTGTTATTAAAGGAGTTTATTGTTAACAGCTTGAGCTTATTAGGTCCTTGTTAACTGTTTGCTGGTAATCGCCAGTAATAGTTTGTTATTAACAACATGTTTAACTGCATGTTGAATTCTTGTATATTGTTATACATTGTTGTTGTTGTTCTCGTGCCTCAGATCAGCTCTCATCAAGTAGATCTCTGATCAAAGATGTTTTCAGCCTTGACCCTCCATTTTTTCCCAAGTACAATGTCCCCGGGATTTTATTAACTCTGCTTGTCCTATTTTTAAGATCGTAGGCTATGCACTGAGGTTTTGGCTATTTTTTTAGTCGAACGATTATATATAAGGCTCATTGAATCAAATTGATACTCGTCGTTAATTTTTGCTAACACCTTGTTGGAAATAGTTTCTTAATTTTTATTAACAGTTCATAATATTTTAGACACCGATAATACAAGTACTACTGGTAGTCAATAAAGTAAGTTTCAGGCAAGTACATGTTCGATCTGATTCATTACACCCTCCATCCACCCACATACACCATATCTTAAATTTCTGGGTTACTTTAAAAACAATATTTTATGCAGTTTTTTTTTTGCTAGTAATTCTATGGTACTAGTATCTTATTAATAGCCAACTGTTTAACTGAAGCTATAAGATGTTTCACTGTTTATAGTTCGGGCTATCATTGATATGATTAAAATTTCAAGTGGACACGATTTCTTTGACTTTAACAAAATGTATATCACGATATACTTCTCACCAAGGGCTGATCTCGGCTCTTTAAGAACCACGTGGCGAACACTACAAGATTTAGAGACTAACTTTTGGCGTTCTTACTCTGTAATTCGACGTTGATTCCAAATTGTTGCTATTTAATTATATTCCATCAATTAAACCTCTGAAGAAAAAAACGCCCCACAAATATCCCAATATTCTACTTTTATGTTTCGCATAATTCTTGAGCCTAATCGAAAAGGAATTAATAGTTTTATTATCCCTACGTTCCTAGTAAGCCAAGTCCACAGGACATTGTGAAAAGGACAATTAATAGGTAGTTTATTTTCTCATTGAAATATGAAAAATTTTTAATGAATCTTATTTTATATTATGTAATAATCTTTCTTTGATTAAATGTTCTAAATAGTTTTTTCATGTCTTTCAGATATTCACCTCTATGGTCTGTACAAGATGACATCAGTGGTAAAAAGACATTTGTTCGTTGGCGATTCGCCACTCACAAATGAGTGAAAACACCAACTCAGCTCACATACCCGCTTCACATCGCTTATCACCATCTTGCTTATCACCACCTTCATCCTTGGATAATCTAGTCCACACTACCTCTGACCCGCACTCATCTTTATGCAGCATTGCTCACACATCATCCGAAACTGCACTCACTATGGGCAATCAACTTAGCGGAGATGGAAGTTTGAAAAGGAAAAGCAAGAAGAAAAATAAAAACAAAAACGACGACAAAAGCAAAAGTGAAACCACTTCAGTACTAGATGAAACTGCTGTTGGTGCGTTTGGTGGATCATCTGTCGATGATACCAGTCCCCCCAATAAACGACCGGCCCAGACCAAGTCTCCTCGGCCTGTAAGGTCGACTTATGATAATGTTAATCAACATGGCTCCAATTCGAACTTATGCTCAAATTCAGGTCTTTACACTAGTGACCTCTATTTGGACACGGTTAGTCGGCTGGATGTCAGCATGACTACCAGTCAAATGGAAACAACTCCGAGAAATGAAAGATCTTATCGGTTTGATACTCAGTTAGCTGATGATGTATCGTTTAGTGAAATATCCTTTAATGAATCGGGTTTCATTACACCAGCTTTGAGTACACCTCAAGTGAGACGTAACGAATTACAACAAATAACTACCACGACAGACAGCGTCAGCGAATTGGGGAAGGAAATAGAAAGGACTATTTTCGAAAGATTATCAGCTGACGGGAAGTCGGATGGTAGCAAAGTAAAATCCGCAGAAACTCCTCCTCTTCCTAGTAAGCAGGATGTTGAAGAAAATGTTGGTCATGGTGTTGATGAAAAATCAAAACGACTGGAATACATAAATGAAGGAAAGGCACAAACCGAAGAAAAATGTGCTGTCAGTCAAACTGACATGAAAGCGCCCGAAGAAAACAGTACTGGTCTGTCGACTTGTCAAGAACTTACAACCCCTACTCCTAGTGAAGAAGAGATTTGGTCAAATGAAAACAGTAAAGACAAGGAGAAATCTTCTGAAATGATCAACAAAGCCGACTGGGAATTGATGGAGAAAGAAAGTAAAATATCAGTTACCGACAATACAACCACCGACACCGAAGAACTGATTGAAGTATCCCAGAGAGAAGCTCCTGAGAAAGCAGAACATTCAAAAAAGGAGCCGAATCAGAATTATTCAAGCTCTGATGAAACTCGTCAGAACGATTTCGAGCAGGTGAAATTACACATTAATGAAGACGTTATGGTCTCACTCAAAGACAGCGATCATGATGCACCTGAAAGAGAGGGTGTTAAAACAGAGCAAAATGGGACTGTCGATAAAAATATTTGCCCAGAGACTCCAGAACAAGAGCAAAAGCTAATACCGCCTCCCGATGTTGCTGCAAATCAGAAGGTGGATGCAATTTTGATGGAGGAACCAGTGCCAAAAAGCGCTGACAATGAAATTAAACAGGTTAAACAGTCAGAAAATCAATGTTTAAATGAGAAAGTAGTCGAAACAAAGACGATTACCGATGACAAAGCTCAATTAACTGAAAACTGTGAAGAAAGTATTCTTTCAAATAAAACCGAATACGTATGTGAAGCTGAGAAATGTTCTTTGAAGAATATCCAAGAAACCGCTGCTGCTGTAATCGCAACGAAACCTTCGATCCCTGACGAAATCTTGACCATCTCCGAAGCTGTCCCAGTTATAAAAAACACATCAGTTAAAGAACTGGAACCTGTTTGCGAAAAAATCATAGAGTCTTCAAGTGCTTCTCTTGCAGAACGATCAAAGATTCTAGTTCATCATCCTGTTTTAAGTAATGACCAAGAAAAGGAAACCGAACAAATCAAGACCAGTTACGATGAGAGCTCGAAAAAGTATATTCATGAACCAGACGTAGAAGCAAACAGTATCAAAAATGAATCCGATGAACATTCTAAAGACCCGGCTACACAAGAAATAGAAGAAATTCCTCAGGGAGCTATTTTGGAAACCGAAAGTAGTTTAGAATGTTCCGTCACTCAAACAACTGATACAACTGATGATAAAAAAGAAACCTCAGAAAACGAACAAAATATTTCGAAAACCAAAACGAAAAAAGGACGCAAAAGAAAAAGAAAGAAAAAATCGAGTTTAGGAAACGAAAGTTCGGCAAATGCTTCTGCGAGTGAGAGCCAAAGTGTTAGCGAAGTGACAGAAATAGAGGATAACTGTGATCTAGCTATCTCCAGATCCAGAGGCAGTGATCTCACAAAAGAGGATGAAGAGAACGGTAATGATATAAAATCTGTTGCTAGCACCCCTGATAGTGACAGCCCCGTATTTCTGCACCAATCCTCTGTCATAGAAAATCCTAATTATTTAAAGGACGAAAGCTCAACATCAGATAAGTCAAACACTGTATCTAGTAGTGAAATTCAGAAAAAAGAACAAGCAGATCAGGACATCAATTCAAAACCACATCCTTTTGTAGACGTAAGTTGTTCAGTTGGAGCATTGCATTCAGCCACTGATATTGTGAGTGATGAATCTACTCCCACGAATGAACGTCAGAATGAAATAAGAGCTTTCTATATTCCAAATAAAGAACAGAAAATTAAGTCAGATTCTTCACATGGAGAAGGAACCAAAGACGACAATAAACGTTTTAATGACCAAGTAGAAAACGTTCATACTGCCAACGAAAGGACAGAAAAGGAAGATCAAGAACTTGAAGATGGAAGTAAAAATATTAATCAACAGAATGTTCAGTGTGAAGATGAAAATGAAACACATCAATGTGAAGATGAAAACGAAAACGTGTTCGATAAAGATGAAGATGCTACTGTTGCTATTCCACATTGTCGAAATGGGACCAAAAACATTGTTGAAGAAACTGTTAACCCAAGACTATCAACTGCCTCTGAAGAACTCAACGAAATTATGGAAAATTCAAATAAAATTGAAAAGAGAAGTGATCAAAATCGGCCACATAGTTACCCTAAAGAAGGTGAAGATCTGCGGGACAGAAATGAAAACCACCCAGCGAATTCTCAGGTAAGTTTAGAATCAAATAACTCCAGTAAAAAGAATTCCAAATCTGGTCATAAGTCTCTAACTGACATCGACCACAACTTACCGGAAACATTACCTGAACTTGCAGATCTAAAGAACTTTCTCGATTACATCAAACTAGGGGAAGATCAAAAATTATCAGAATCACATTTTCCTTATAAGTGTGAAACTAATCGCTCATCTCCATCAGAAAACGCGAGTAGTCGGCGTCTTTCACGTATTTCGCCAGCAGTGACCGATAGATCCGTGACCGAATCCGATATTGATATTTCAGAACAACGCGATGATATCAGTACAGACAGCAACATCTTCGCCGATGATGAAGATGAATCAGCCTCTGAATTACTTTTCACTAAAACTTACACAGAACCAGACAAAGGGGGAGAAGTGCTGGTCAGTTGTACAGTTGTTAATACAGCTGCTGATGATGACAGTGATGACTTTTGGGCAGAGCATTCGGCGAGTGAAGAAGTTTACAGACAAATACAAAGTTCTACCAAGGTCGTAACTACAGTTTTTGACAATGCTCGCCTACAAATGCAGGACATTCATACACATTTACAAAATCTCCGTTTACAAATGGAGAACCTTCAAGAATCATTGGACAATGCCTCTATTTTTAGCCATGAGTACTACCCTGTCGACGATACTCCCGAGTCGTCCCAAGATTTCTATCCTTTAGACAAAGGATTCATTGTTTCACAAGAATATTTCCCGAAGCACATTGCATCGGTGACAACCGAAGAATATTCTCCTGTGGAGATAGGGCCCGTATTAACTGAAGAATATTATTCATCACATTTTGGTAAACCACCATTTTTGTAATATATATGTATGTACACACATATATGTAATATATATGTATGTATGTATACACATACATGCAAACATGCACACACGCATCGTTTTGAAAGAGGTATCGAAGCTTTCATGCACATAATAAGCGGTATCAAAATAAAGATGACACAAAAACAGTCTCAAGTGATGTAGACAATACTGAAATGATCATTGCCATGTTTTGTTAAACTATATATCTTAGACTAGGCAGTTTAGGTTTTGTTGTTCGTTCTTTATACTTGATTGATCACTGTTCTACTCTCTCTAGAACCTGAAAACACCTGAACTTGAACTTTAAATGGTAAGTTCACGTCAAATAGTTTTTATGCGACTCAAGAGTAAAACAAAATAATTATACAAATTACAGCCACGAAGATAATGATGATAATAATGATGAGGATGATGATAGTAATAGTAATGCATGAGATAAAAATGATAGTATTATTTAAGACCCAGACTACTAAAAAGGAACACTAAAATAATAGGCAGAAAAATACAAAACGTGGGTTTGTTACATTCGTTTTGCTAAAACTATACAACGATTATAATGATAAGGAAGGTTATTATGAAGAAAATGGTGGTAATTGTTAGAGAAATGATAATAATGAAGACAATAATCATTACATTTTTAGTAATCAAGAACTATTTAAAATCGACTCAAAACTAATTACTTATTCGAAAATTTAGTACGTTAGATTAAGAAGACAAAAACACCTACAATATTGATAACGCGATACACTCAAGACGAAATTCAGGGGAGATTTGTATGATTATAGTAAGTAATTTAGAATATAGTAATTTAATATCCGTTTAAGTAGTAAGGCGGTAGGGTAGGAGAAAGTGAATTAGCATAGCCTTCATTTACGCTATGAAAAGTCAAGGGAAGTAATTATTACTGACAGATTAAAAACAAAATGGTGCAACTGGGGAAAAACAATTTTGTTACATATTCCAATAATGTGAATACAAATCACTCAGCAATGGAAACTATAAGCAACTATGATATTAAC
Organism: Octopus sinensis; assembly: GCF_006345805.1. Classification (NCBI taxonomy): domain Eukaryota; kingdom Metazoa; phylum Mollusca; class Cephalopoda; order Octopoda; family Octopodidae; genus Octopus; species Octopus sinensis. Next base: position 113,111,185 of record NC_042999.1, read on the forward strand.
TAACAGACAATGGATTACATTTTTATCCTAATTTATTTGTATTTAGGTTTGTTTAGAATGCTTTTGGTTTTCTGAGAATTAGTCACATTTGTAGATTTCTGAGTAGCACATTGACGATAGCATCTTGCTAAATACAACTTAGAATTTGTTTTTTTTAGTTCTTCTTTAATCCCCAGGTCACCCCTGATCGCGTGGAACCATGATCAAATTTATTCTAGTCATGACTATCCTGTATTTTATTCCAAACAAATTATACATACGATTACATTATTCAACGCAATCCTCTCTCTTTTTAAGAGATAAGACGTAATATGAAGCATATTTGACTGTTATTTTAAGCAAATCGAGCAATCATGTCAAGCTTCTCTTGCTGGCTCACTGCATTCCTTGTTTTTTTTAAGCATTTGGGTATTGTTGCTTAGCTCCAGGTCGGCTCTGAGTGAGAAAACATATGACCAAAGGCATTGCATCTGTGACCAGTTCATTTTGCATTTCGCGACTTCATTTTTCAGTGTGTTATGCTTTATTTAAAACAAGATTGTAGTTTGAAATAGATTTGCCTGCTATTTCTACAAGACTCCCTCATTTACTCCATAGAGAATTTCCCGTTATATATATTTCCCCCTTATATATACATATATATATATATATATATATATATATATATATATATATATATATATATATAGTGATTATATAATACATATTATCACATGTATATGTATATACAGGCATATGCATAGTGTGTCTGTGTGCGTGTGTGTATATGTGCGTATGTATGAGTGAGAGAGTGTGAGAAAGAGAGAGTGAAAGAGAGAGAGAAATAAAGCTAGCTAGCTAGATAGATAGATTGATTGATAGATTGATAGATAGATAGATAGATAGATAGATAGATAGATAGATAGATAGATTGATAGAGAGAGAGAGAGGGAGAGGGAGAGAGAGAGAGAGAGAGAAAACGCTTTTCTTAATATGCATATCTATGTTACCATTTAGCATTTAGTAGCAAACATTTTTGTTCCTGAATGTTTTTCGCATAAGATATTAAAACCAAGGCGAGTACAGTATAAATCAGAATAGTACGAGTCTTATCAAACCGTTGAATATACCCACACAATCATTCCTTTTTCACAAAGATGGCTGAGACGAGAAACCAGAGAGCTTCAACGTCATTACTAGACATGCTAGAAATATGAGCCAAATCGTCCTCATATCATACCCTATCGTTTTATGACAAGTCATGTTAGATAATTTGGTTTTAATACACTGTGTATTGAAAAAAAGACAGGACGTTCACAGCTGGAAGTTCTTTGATAGTATGCCTGTTCACTTAGGGCTGGGTTGGAGTGAAACAATTTCAATGTAAGCTTAACTCTTCTTATAATCACCAGCCTAGAAAGACGATCGAACAAGATGGCTTTTACGTTGCCGTTCGATCTGAAAGGAATAGTTGCTAAGTCACTCCTCCACCAACCACATCCTACTGTCTTATTATAGTGAATAAGAATATATTAGATAATATACGTCTTCTACATTGTGCCTCGAAAGGATACAATGGCTGATTAAAAAAGAGAGAAGGAATAATCTGGTTAGAATATCTTTGATCATAGGTTTCTTCCAATCGTAGTTTATCTGAGTGTAAACAACAAAAACAGCAACAGCAGCAGCAGAAACAACAACAACAATAACAACAATAACAACAACGGTGATAGTAATAACAGTTTGTAAAGCAAATAACATTTTAGGGATTAAATCTTCTTGCAAGTTTTCCGAATATAAACTTAAAAACAAAACTAACTAATAAGCTACTATCAAAATGCCACCTTCTATGAAATCTTGTTCAGAAATTTGAGATAACTTCTTATTTTTTTTAAAAAAAGAAGATATTCATTGTTTCATATTTTTCACGTGATTGATATATTATAAAGGAAATATTTGTCTTTTACTCAGAGTTTCTCATAACCCCATAGCAATATAATTTAGTGCGTGGCCAGCAACGTAAAATGAAGTATCCACAGAGACGAACCTGTCATTCTGATTATATGAGTAGGACGTGAATATTAGTTTCCTAATATAATGATTGCTAGGTTTCCTAAATTATAACGAATTTGTTTAGCCTAAGGAAACTAATACAAACGTACAGTCAACTGAAATATTGTCAGATGACTTCAATGCTTGATGAAAGCGTTTCAATGCAGTAGACTGACAATGCATAATTAAAAAAAAATATGAGGTCCCCGTGCTCATTTAAAACTGCATTTTCATCGCAAACACAAGTATTTATTAATGTCTGAGATAAGCTGCAACTAGTAATATTGTTACGTTCTCGGACTCTTAACCTCATCTGTATATGGGAAAGGTTTTTGAATATTTACACCAACGTTAAAGCGGCGCGCTATCAGAATCGTTGGCACGTCAGGTAAAATGCTTAGTGACATTTCGTCCGTCTTTACGTTCTGAGTTCAACTGCCGCCGAGGTCGACTTTGCCTTTCATCCTTTCGAGGTTGATAGAATAGGTACCAATTGAGCACTGGGGTCGATGTAATCGACTTATCCCACCCCGAAATTACTAGCCTTGTGCTAAAATCTGAAACCAATATTTATATTTACATTAAGGCGGTGAGCTGGCAGAATCATTAGCACGTCGAGCGAAATCCTTAGCGATATTTCGTCCGTTTTTGCGTTCTGAATTCAAATTTCTACGAGGTTCACTTTGCCTTTCGCCCTTTCGGGGTCGGTAAAATAGGTGTCAGTTGAACACTGGGGTCAATATAATCGACTTAGCCTCTCCCCCAAACTTGTTGAGCCTTGTACCAAACTCGGAAACTAATATTGGATCTTTGTGGTATTCATCACCGTTTACAATTATCATTAAAAAAATATAATGTATCATATAGATGTAATTTTTGACGCTGAATCCGAATTTGTTATTCATTTGTTTCAGAAAAATATTATACAAAAATGTTACAGGTGTTCAAAGTTTGAAAATTTTCAGAATTTTCAACCAATCATAAAACAGCGTGTTCGCTGCCCCTTCAATCATCAGGAATGAGGTGGGGTGGGGGCATCGGCATGTTAAAACATTAAAATATACACGAATGAAATTAACATTAAAATATTCGCGAGCAAATGAAAAAATTAAAACAGCTACGAACAAACAAACCAACAGGAGTTGCTAGAAAAACAGTCAAAACAATGTTTAAAACAGTCATTTATTAGTTAAAAATTCAAGAACGAAAGTTTGCAATACACACCCAAACACACACACACACACACAAACATTCACATACCTCCACACACAGAGTTGAAACGCTCCCACTACCAGTTTGCCACCACCCCTTCCTTCCTTATTCATCTATCACCCCTTCCTTTCTCATTCATATACTGTGACGGAGAAAACACAAGGGTATTATTATCGCAGAAGATTATCATTCTCCTTGTGCGCATACGCAACAGCTTTGGTTACTATGGAAACAGAGTTTTTCGCCACGGTGATGTGTAAACTACGCGCCTCTGATTGGTTTAAATACCCAAATTTTGCAAATTTTAAAGGCTAATAGCCTTTTAATTATGGATTTATAGGAAAAATGAATTTCATTTTCTTAATTATACCAAACTTAATCTATGTACCAAATTTGAAAAAAAACTTGGAACAAAATTGTAAACAGTGACGAAAACCACAAAGAACCCCAATATTAACACCTACATTATGTTGTACACATAGTAATGGTTTGAACTGAAACTAATAATGTTTATATCTAATCTAAGAGTTACAGTATTTTTAATTACATTATCATTGACTCATTAAAACTATTTATTTCTCGGAGTGTTTGCTACCCCAGAAAGCAAACGTTTGGCCAGTCGAAACCATAAGGGCATTTAGATTCTCAGCTAAAACCAGTTCCTTCAATTTACGCTGCAAATAATCTTGAGCTACACAAGAAATTCTCCCAGTCTCATCTTTCTATAATTTTGTAGTCTTTTGTGCATTAGTAAGACATAAGAAATTGATATTTATTTCTCTAATATACACAACACGTACCAGCATTTTATTTATACCTTGGTTTTACAATATTTATTGACAGAAACGTGTGTGTGTATGTATATAAGAATATAAATTTGTAAATATGCATACAAATAAACATGTATATATAACTCAATTTATATTATATATATGTATATATATATGTATATATATATATATATATATATATATATATATATATATATATATATATATATATATATATATATATATATATATATATATACCATGAGGAGTGTGTTGGCTTTTATTGTCAAATATGCATTTAGTGTCATGTTTACATGTGTAAGTGTAAGAGGAAATAAATTTGGAGTGATTATGTCCTGTTTTTCGTATTGATGCCTTATAATCTTGAAGTGGATTTAAACAGAAATAAAATACTAGTGTGTTGTGTTTAAACTATAAAACTTGTTTTAAGATAAAACGCAAAAATAAAAAGTAAAACAGAACTAAAACCAAAAGAATGGCAGAAAGACCAAGAGAACATAAAGAAAACGGAAAGCGAAAAATTTGTTCAGTCAAAGGAAAAATGAAAAATAACACAAAAACAGAAAATGAAAAAAAATACAGAATGGGGCAGTAAAATCTAAGGGAAACAACTCGAGGCTCTAAATGAAAAGACTAATAACTAGCTAAGACATCAAATGGAAGACATAGCAACAGTAACAACAACAGCAACAACACTAATAGCGGCAATAGCAAAAGCAACGACTATAATAACATACGTCAAATGGTAGAATTAAGGATATTTTTGCATGATTTTTTGTGAGCCCTTATAACGGCTGTATTGATCGAGAAGATCGATAATCAAAGGCACTCAAGCCGTAATCATCTTATCATGAATCGGATGGAGAAGAATAAATGTAAACTGAGGTAAGAGAAAGAAGGAAGGAAAGAAAAAAAAGAAAGGGAGAGAGAGAGTGTCTATACATACATACGTACATACATACATACATACATACATACATACATACATACATACATACATACATACGTACGTACATACATATATACTTTTATTCTTTTACTCGTTTTAGTCATTTGACTGCGGCCATGCTGGAGCACCGGCTTTAGTCGAGCAAATCGACCCCAGAGCTTATTCTTTGTAAGCCTACTACTTATTCTATCGATCTCTTTTGCCGAACCGCTACGTTACGGGGACGTAAACACACCCGCATCGGTTGTCAAGCGATATTGGGGGGACAAACACAGACACACAAACATATACACACACATACATACACACACACACATACATACATATATATATATATATATATATATATATATATATATATGACGGGCTTCTTCCAGTTTCCGTCTACCAAATCCACTCACAAGGCTTTGGTTGACCCGAGACTACAGTAGAAGTCACTTGCCCAAGGTGCCACGAAGTGGGACTGAAACCAGGACCATGTGGTTGGTAAGCAAGCTACTTACCACACAGATACTCCTGCGCCTGTATATACACACATATATATATATAATGTAACCGAAATGTACTGCATGTATTTAGTACTTTCTCCCATTTATACATTCAAACATGCGTGTATATATGTGCATGCGTGTGTGTGTATATATATATATATATGTAGTGTGTTGTGTGTGTGTTTGTGTGTGTGTGAGAGAGAGAGAGAGTATACTCATATATGATGACTGTCCATTTGTGACCGAGGAAGACCATTACTGATGATTGCCCATACAAGTTGCCAGCAATGTCCGTGCATTAGGTTATTAAACCAGGAGTCAGTTCACGCGGGTTCGCGCTCGTGGATTCCATGCTAGCCGTAGCACCCTCCTACTTGACCGGGCATCAGATGCTCGCTTCGCCGGCCGGCTATGGCACAGACTAAAATTTTAGGCCCAAATAGGTTTGCACAACACCTCACAGACCCTCTCCACCCTAAGGTCATGATCCAGAGACAAGCCAGGGGAGGATATCCAGTGTCAACATGGGTCACAGGCTCGGTATGTGGGGTTCCATGTTCTTAAGCGCATGCAAAGGATAAAAGATACTTAAATTGTTCAATACTATTCCTTTCATATCTAATTTTATATCAGAGAGATCTTCTGCTAAAAACAAGCTGGTCACTAAGTCAGAATTTCTGAAGGCCCGGGCTCTGCATGATAGTCGTTGAACTTGCACCAGTTTCATCCGTTCCTTTAACAGGTCTTGTTTTCAGTCCTGCCAGGTTTCTGAAAATCCTCCTCACCAGGTAAGCCTAGTGGGGGTACCGGATTAGTCGTGGACCTGACCATGTTACCAGTAGCACTTATGAGAAACCTGGCATTTATATACACACAATATATATTTATCTATAAATATATATATTCACATATATTTATAGATAGATCCATTTCAGTCAATTTTACCAGTTTCGTACAAAAGTACTGGAAACCGATCAAGGCACACATGAGAAGAACAAGGAGGAAGAGTATGGCCACGAATCCGTTGTATAAATATTAATATACTCACTGTATTGACAAAGTGCTTCTTTTTTTGGCTCACGAATTCCTAGTTTCCACACACACACACACACACACACACACACACACACACACACACACACACACACACACACACCACACACACACACACACACACACACACACACATCTAACTTAATAACACCACCTGATAGAATGTATTAAATCATTTTAAAGTCAAGTTTTGTGGTACACGGCTCATTTAAGTAAGGGAGTTGTTGTTGACTGAGATGTGTCTAGTATCCCTTGAAGAAATTTGTCCAGGTTTCTTTTGAAGGTAATGGGTTCTTTTTCCTCTTTGATTTGTTTTGGGATAATGTAAGAATTGTTGAGGGAAAGAAATTATGAAGCCTAAATATAACATGTGGCTCCAGCCTTGGATGAATTCTGAATTTGATGTTAAGATCGTTTGGGCAATACCAGTGCTATATTATCCACATTGTGCAAATGATGTAGCCCACACGGCAGCGTCGGAGAGAATAAATTTTCGATGTTTTAAGGCAGTTCCAATAATTAAGATCAATCGTGCTTTCATCTTTTTCTGGAGTGACTTAATTCTTGTAATGTTTTGTTTGGTGTAAGGAGACCAGAAGGGGCAGAATTATTCTAAGTGTGGCCATACAGAGGATGAGAAAAGGAGAGTGATGGCATGTTGCTCTGTGGACCGGAAAGTTCTGAGGATACATGAACTCATCCTGCGAATCGTATTGACTTTATTGTTGGTATGAGCACTCCTGCTGAAATTGTCAACAATTACTCCTAAGCCCCTGATATTACTGGATGCTTTGAATAGTTCCCCATGAAGGAAGAGTATAAGATTGTTTAAGTGCATTCTTTTTTCCAAAGTGCATGAGTTCAAATTTTCCATCGTTTAACCGCATGTTGTTTTTTTAATCCACCCATTAGCTTACATCATGTAGATCAGACTGGAGTTCAGTTCGGTCTTCTGTACTGATAATTTTTTGAAGCTTGGTGTCATCTGTGAATATTTTTTATTTTACTTGTGCTTGATGACGCTTGATATGCCATTTATATTGACTATAAAAGAGAAGCCGACACAAAACAGTCCCCTGGGAACACCACTGGTTAGCGATTAGAAAAGATGTCAGTTATCGACTGGTTCTTCACTTACAATTCCTTTGATATTGAAATATGGTAGCGTTTTGAGAACATTGTATATATGCTCACCAGCACTACGAAATTCCCAAGAAAAAAAACTCTCATCAGGAGAATAAAAGGATTTAATTATAAAATCAACCAATTAAAATATATACTCACTCCGGCGCCATTTTCAAGGCAGGAAAATGGTGCCGGTGCGATACATTCATATATGCACACACACACACACACACACACACACACACACACACACACACACACACACACACACACACACACACACACACACATCCCACCCATGCATATATATGTACATATATGCCAAAAAGATATTAACAAAATAGCAAGAATATTATAAAAATGTATAACGACAAAATTTTAACTGCAGAAAAAATATAAATTTTGTATATCTTTTAAAGGCTAAAGGGAGAATTGAAACACGCTGTATGTATGCATCTTCGTATATAGAATCTGTATGGATATGTATTATATGTGTGTACAGATATATATATAATCATATCGAAGGGAAATGGAAATTAATAGAAATTTTCACTCCCAGTGGCCTCGTGCGTAAAAATTTTGTCCAAAGACTATGTATTCACTCATAAAACACAGTGTACATTTAAACACATAAAAGGAATCCACTCATGGGATTCATCACACTAGAAAGAACAGCTAAGTTCCAAAATCACAAAATTAGGGATAAAATCCTGAAAGGAACGAAATGAAAAATAAAAACTTTTACTTTTCTAGTTTCCTGGACCAATTGGTTTCTGATTTTAGTTTAGCAAATACGATAATTTGCTAGGTGAAATCGTCATCAACAGGTATACCTCAGATCAAATATATAAACACGAGGCAATCAATTATATGCCTCTTGTTTATGCATACTAATGTTTTTCAAATCTACTGCGCAGGTGAAGCTCCTCGTCGGCAATAAAAAAATGCCAACTTTTAAAATTCGAAAATTATTTAAAAACTTACAATACTTAATCATATCGAAGGGAAATGGAAATTAATAGAAATTTTCACTTCCTAGTGTGTAAACTAGATGGTTATCTCTGCTAGTACACACACACACACACACACACACATATACATATACCTACCTACCTGCCTGCCTACCTACCTGCCTGCCTACCGACCTACCTGGCTACCAACATACATACACACACACACACGCATGTTTATATTATGACGTCCAGACCAACTGTGCAAGTGTTTATATGGCTTATAATGGAAAAAATTCCTTGCCAAATCTTTTAAAGATATTCACTTGAAGATTAACATGCGTTTTCTTTTCCTTTTCTTCATTCTTTAGATAATAGCCTTTTAACAAGCCCCTCTGGTCCAGTTGCTTAGTAGGTTTATAGATGAAAATTTCGTGTATGGTAACTGTTGCCAGAATTTCTCGTAGGTCTGTCATTGAAATGTAACCAGATCTTAAACTTGACTGGGAATAACTGTTTTAAAAGACTTAGCATCACCTACTCTCCTTCTCTTATTAAATTCATCTCAGATATTTGCTGTCAGTCGTCTCTAAGTCAGTTTTATGATTGTAAGAAATCAATTATGCAGTACTGATTACTGCAAATTTTCAAGTTAAGCATAATCTTTAATTCTGGGGGTAGATTTTACTCTTAGTGTATTGAATACTGTTTGCAATATATGTGATGAGTAAGGCAGCGAGCAGGTAGAATCGTTAGCACGCCGGCCAAAATGCTTAGTGGGATTTTATCCGTCTTTATATTCTGAGTTCAAATTCCGCTGAGATCAACTTTGCCTTTCATCCTTTCGGGGTCGAGAAAATAAGTACCAGTTGAGTACTGGAGGCGATGTACTTGACTTAACTCCTCTCTCAAAATTGGTGGCCGTGTGCCAAAATTTGAAACCAATATGTGCTTTGAGTTATAGGGAAACCCTTCAATATTTAAAACATTAAATTTAATGTTGTTTTCATAAGTTCAGTTGTATATGAAATCGAGGTCCTGCTACAGATCCTTTTGCTGTTGGAGGTCTTTGGAGGCCTTCGAGATTTCATTTACATTATCGCTAATGGTGAAAAAGTTTATTTTGAGACCCGGAGATATGTTTGTGAGGAAACGTCAACAAGAAATTTTATTCGTTCCATTTTGTTTCTTTTAAAGACACTCCAAGTAAGTTGCAGAACTTTTGGTTTAAGAATGGTACTGTTTCTTATTTCAGAGACTAACTTTTAAAGTAATACTGAAATTGACAACGTGTGCGTCTTCATTTGATGAGTGAATCAACAAGGGTGACATGTGGGATAGAGCGACCTGCTAGAAATAACACCCAAACTTTCCTCTATTTACATACTGTTACTTTCATTTATGAACTGCAGTCATGTTGGGGCAAAGGCTTTAAAGGTTTTTAGCTGATAATATATGATTCAAAATATGCTTCATGATTTCAACGAAGGAATCTCAAGCTACAGAAATCGTCTTTCAGTAAAGAATTCACGCCTGGAAAATAACATCATAATATGGGTTAGTAACACTAATAAAACGAGGCAAGCTTTATTTTTTTAATTAGTCAATGTATAAATCTAACTTAAAAACGAAAAACAAAGTAAAGGAAATCTTATTAATATTTAATAAATGTTCTACATTAAAAAAATATAGACAGGTTATTGTTTAGCTCCAGGTCATTCTTAATTGATTAGACTTATGATTAAAGGCCTTCTAACCGTGAGCACCCGTCTTTTCCAGACATATATCTAGAATAATATGCTTCAAAGACAGTGTGATTTAAAGGGAATTTTGTTACTCTTTCTGGCAACTAGAGTGGCTGCATAGATATTCCGTCGCAAGGTCATCCTGCCCATTGTGTGCCCCCTTTTACTTTTTGAACTTAGTTAATAAGATCCCATTTAATAAACAATAAAGTTATAAGGCAGTCAACATTAAAAAAAAGGCAGAACTACACCAGAGAACTAGGAAATGTTTACTAAATCTGCTTAAATAATAAAGAAATAATCACAGTAAAGTTTTCTTGATTCTATTTCGCATAATTTCCCGTTGCATTATCGAGTGTAGGTGGTTCAATATCTATAGTGTGAGTATCTAGTTCCATAAAAACACGTATGCACTCTAACATATCTAAATATATGTATGTACTGTAACGTATGTTTAAATATATGTATGTACTGTAACGTATATGTAAGTATATGTATGTATATTATATGTGCATGAGAAAATATGCATGTGTATCTATGTGTATCAACACGCATGAACATACACACATAAGAAAGCAAAATTATCTGTACTATTCAACAAAAAGTTTCAAGGGTCTTTTTGCATGACGATTGTAAAGTGTATTAGATTACAATTGACACCCTCAGCTAAGAAAAAAAAAAAAAATCAATAAAATTAATTTTTAACTTTTCAGCCGTGGCATGTTTTCTAATATTACTAGATCTCACAGTTCTTCCAGTCACGTGAGTATATTTGCTCAAACTGTACGCGCAACACTGTTGGTAATTTGTAAAACATCATTCACCAGCAAAATGCTACCTGAGCGTCTTCAAGTCTCCATTAATGGCAACTATAGAAATGATATCTTAATGTTGCTATTGCTGTTGTTAGCAGTATAATTTAAGAAGCCATGTTTTGTCAGAAGCGACTGAAAAATCACTATCATTCTGTATTGTATAAAAATCATCATTACTTTCGTAATCGAAAATTTGGCGACATTTACAGGGTTTGAAATTTTTCTGTGAATTACGAAAAGTAAACAATTAGTCAAATTAAAGGGTAATTGTTGTGGCTACTATTGATGATTTTTGAATAGACAAGATGCTTTGCATATTCTGTACGAAAGTAATATACTATCGTATTGTACCTAATTTTCTGAAATGCATTAGCAGAATATATGGTTAGATAGCTGTAACTAGGGAGCGAAGCACGTTGTAGCATCTTCTTCCCAAAGAAGTTACTTCTATAGCACAACGCTTACTGCACTGTTTTATACACGCACACACACACACACACACACACACACACACACACACACTCACACACACACACACACACACACTCACACACACACACACACATACACACACACACACACACACACACACACACACACATGTTTTGGCAAGATTCAAGACAAATCTTCGCAGTAAAAGTGCACGAAATGCCAGAATGAGTTGCAGTACAAATAATATGATGCGAACCAGCGGCACTGTTACTCGATCATCTAGTAATAGAAGCCAACCATCCATCAAGCCATATTCTGCGATAGTGTTCGATATATCTAAAGCAAAACAGTCAAGAACAAAGCTGGAATACCTTTGATCATTGGATGGCTGGATCAATGTCAACAGGCGACAATAAAGTAACAACCACAAAAAACACCTTCACCATCGCCACCAATATCAGCAACAGAGGAAACTATACGTGCTGTTATTTACTGAACGCTGTATATATTAGCAATATAACTGAAGGGAAATAGATGTAACTGGGAATTGAAATCAAGATCCTGTTCTTCCACAAGTCACAACCTTCACTTCAATTTCTTACACATTTAGTTACATTGAAAGCAATAAGACAACTCGCTCTTATTCCTTCCTCACTGAGACGAAGAGCAATGCCCCAAAGCCTTATATTCTTTCTGGCATTTGAACTTATCAAACTCTTTGTATCAACACTCCTATGGGTTAATTGTTGTTGATGCAGACCATCATCAGTTTCCTTGGCTTTCCGATTTTGCCCTATCCGTAACTAGTAAGATTCATTTAATAAAAATACTAGAGCCAACTTATATTCATTCTTCTCTGACAATGGTGTTGCCCGAGAGATACTCATTGAACTTTCAATGTATTTATGCGATTTGTGTGTTTAGTTCCGAGTGAACCCTCAATGAGTAGCCTTATTATCTGGTTTTGCTTCCTGTTACAACCATTTCACCTCATCTGTGTCACTAATGCTCTTGAAATAAATCTTCAGAAAATTACAAGTACTCCATTTTGCTTGCCTCCATAAATATTAGATTTTGTGTTTATAAGAATATAATTTTCAGAGAAGAATTAATCAAGTTAGTTTCCTATAAGCTTCTACAGATACAATTTCAAGATTCGAACTCAGAACTTCAAACCAAATTTCCTCACTTAAATTATGTAATAGCAGGGGGTTCTTGCAACGGAGTATTTTAAAAATTTAATCTGTTGTAATTTCAATCGAATTGGGCCACAGAAAGGGTTAACCAAGTTTCTTATTTCGACGTGAGAGTTAAATATATTTAGAATTATCAATGTTTAGAATTATCAATATTTAGAGACATCAATGACTCAGTCTAGGATCCTTGAAATGTTGCCAACTTTCTTTTAGTTTAGATGTAAGAAACTGTCATTTTGCTAACACTCACATTATTGACTACCACCGCCGCTCTGTCATCGCCTAAACCACTAGCGTCACCACCACCACCACCACCACCACTGTGATGATTCAGAGCAGAAATGTACTCTGCCGGCCCAACCACCATCACCCGCCAATATACTCTTACCGACACGATATCGCTGATGTAACCTCTACTCTAACTCTATCATCACCATTGTGAAGTATTAGAAATCTTTGAAAATATTCTTCTAAAGGTTTTATTCTCGCATATATCTGTGTTTAAATATGCGCTTGAATCTGTGGTTCTGTGACTGAGAGCGTGTGGTAGAAGTAGATAGTGTCCTGTACACTACCATCTTCCTTGCTACATTCTTTGTCACTTCTTCTGGTGGGGTCAGCTTTAAGTTGGCCCCCCTTCCTTTTGTAACAATTTTCACCCTTTTTTTCCAGTCCTTTGTGTCTATTTTTATCTCCTGAACTTCAAAGGTGATGGTCGCAAATGCATAACTTGCGACACGTTCCATTTCTCCTCCTTTTCCCAATTCACCCATAATGGGGAAGAAATAATTTTCAAAAACAGGCACACACAACGACAGAAATTCAACAATTTAACAATTCAACAATTTAAAAATTTAACTGATACAGGTTCACTCGCGCGGGGAAACCTACAACAATATATAATAACAGTGTGTAACAATTTAACTCACGTTCAAAAGAAATCAACACGAACACCCAAGATGGCTTG
>NC_042999.1:113129941-113159941 GCF_006345805.1 Octopus sinensis
CAGAGCTGAAGTCCTGGGAGAAGTAGAGACAGATTGGGCGGCTGACATGAAGAATGCCATCAAGCGCTCAGTCTTCTACCAGTTGAGCAATGCAGTTGGTGAAATTTCTATCATGGCGTCCTATAGGCGAAGAAGTATGATGTTCCTGAAGAAAATCTGAGCATCGACAAAAATCAACTGGCAGCTTCGATCCTAAGGACTTTATCTCCAAGGCTTATGTATAATTTCCAGAAATCCCTGGCCTAGTAGTGTTACAGAGGAGCATTGCCAGTTCGAGACAAACTCTGTAAACACTGCAGTGCCAACAGCCTAGCATGTCCAAGATGTGCGCGGAGCGATGAAACTGTTCTGCATGCAGAATCTAGCGCCCGAAAATTGCTAACTTATTGGTTTATGTCAAACAGCTGCAGTCATATGTAGGACGGATCTGGCTATCAGCTAAGTCCATCATGACAACTGCTTCACCGCCTTCCTTTGGCTGGGAAGGTCAGGCAACGTTTATCTTTCTGATAGGCACAGCAAAAGAAGTTGTGTCGCGGACGAAACTGAAAGGGCTAAAGACAGGCAGTTTCCTGTTTAAACAAGTCCTTATTAACGGATTTCATTTGAAAAGAAAACTAAGAGTGGAGAGAGCAGTGTTGCCTTCTAGCAATTTTGTTGAAAGATGGATGGCAGGGTATATTATAGTCCGAGTGAGCAGGCCTGCACAGAACATACACTTTCGATTAGGGAGGACCACATGGCGACGGTGATGGTGGTGGTGGTGGTGGTGGTGGGGAGCACTTACGTAAGCGGCCATGGTGAACATGTTTTTTGTTAGAAGTCTTTCCCTTATTGGGAAATTTTTGTTGCTAAAATATTTTTCTTACCTCTTTGCCTTTATCGTAAATCCATGTACACACTTTAAATCCCTCTGCATTATCTTTGCTTTGTACCAATTACTTCTTCTTCTTCTTCTTCTTCTTCTTCTTCTTCTTCTTCTTCTTCTTCTCTTCTTCTTCTTCTTCTTCTTCTTCTTCTTCTTCTTCTTCTTCTTCTTCTTCTTCTTCTTCTTATTATTATTATTATTATTATTATTATTAAGGCAGCGAGCTGGCAGAATCGTTAGCGCTCCAAGTAAAATGCTTAGCGGTATTTCATCTGTCTTTGTGCTCTAAGTTCAAATTCTGCCGAGGTCAACTTTACCTTTCATCCTTTCGAGGTCGATAAATTAAGTACCAGTGAAACATACAAGTGAAACACTTGGGTCAATATAATCGACTATCCTCCTCCCCCAAATTTCAGGCTTTGTGTTTGAATAAAAAATATTATTATTATTATTATTATTATTATTATATTATTATTATTATTATTATTATTATTATTATTATTATCATTATTATTATTATTATTATTATTATTATTATTATTATTATTATTATTATTATTATTATTATTGAACGAGAGAGCAGTGCATGTCATCAAAGTGACATGGGGTATAAATACATGAAGCCAAATCTACCTATCATGACTACCCGTCTGATAAGGATACACCAGGCACATGCATCACAACCGTATGTGCTCGACATCGTGATCTCATATCAAGATAAACAGAGCATGGCCTTGCATGTGGGGTCCAGTTAGAAGTTTCTTCAGGTTGAGTTGCCCATCTCACTAAAAGGGTCTCTGAATAAGGTTTGTTTAAGGATGACGAACGAAACATCCATGTTTCCAGAGGTGAATTACTCAAGCTCTCAACATGTGGCTATGATGAACCCCTACTACTTCTGCTCGTGATCAGAAATGTTCATATCGTCAGCCACTAAAGGACATGCTCAACTGGTTATGGTCAAGTAACTGACAAGAAAATCTGTGGTATTAAGCAGAATATTTACTGTAGCCCATCTTTTATACCAAGAAAAAATATGTACATGATAACACTTCTAATCAGAAGCCATGAGAGCACAGTGCCTGGCTCTCGAAGCATCAACGCTTCTTTTTTTTCGTTCCAATTCATGACTGTATTTCACGCATTACAAAATGAAAACTCTTTGGAGGTATGGTGCAGGCTTGGCTGTGTGGTTAAGAAGCTCGTTTTGCAATCACGTGGCTTCGGGTTCTGTCTCACTGTTTTTACCGATTGTATTTTATTTGCTTACATATTTTAACGACATTTCTCTTTTAAAATGTATACCAAAGGAACCTATCGAACAACCAAAGTAAACATAATTGTATGCAGTGATTACAAAATCATATTGCACTACAAAAAATGAACACTTACAACGAAAGAAGAAAAAAAATGCATATTTAATAGAAAAAGAAAGGAACACAAAGCCTACTCCATCTCTTTTGTTGCATACATAGTTTTTATATTTGACAAGAGTCAGAGAGAAATAATTAATTAAGACAGTGTTTTCCTTGCCCCAAGATTCAGCTATGGTGGCAGCTTTCAATTATCGACGAAATATTTAGACAATACACTGCATGGAATTTTGGAAGAAATTGTAACATAACTTTGTAGCATGACCTTTGTAGCATAACCTTTGTAGCATATATTATATTACAATTTGTTGCACTTTCAAGAATGAAGACCCAACCAAAACATATTGGCCAAAATTCTTGTATTTCCGCTTATACACTCCAGCACAAAGAATGAAGAAATACGAGGAACATTGAAACTATGTAGATCCAAGGCTGGTAGTTATTTTTGTATCAGCAGTATATACGGATTGTTAAAGCAGTGATATATGGTTACGTGAGGCCATATGGATTTGCATATCTTAACGAACTTCGAAGACCATCAGGCAATGTCAGGACTGTGCCTTGTTGAAAGTGCTGAAACGAAGTGTATGAGATTGATAGTATAAGACCTAGTTGCTACATATATACTACTAAGAGCCATCTGAGAATATTTTATCCCAAAGAACTGGCAAAACTTAGAAAGTAAATGAGAAAGGAAAGTAGCGGAGCGTAACCAAGAGAACAAGAAGAGCAAGCCCCAATTTTCAGAGCACGATCAGTTACAGCTCTAGAATTGTAAGGAGAGGTTACCTTCTATTCAGTCCAGGAAACAAGTGAGCTGATGCAGTGTCTCTTAACACTGCAATCAGCAACGCCATTCTACGGTTGTATGACAAGGAAGAGGCAATAGTTGCCGAGGAAAGTATCGAAACTATGAAAATCAGAGAAAGAAATCACACACACAAAAGTGAATAGCAATGACGGCGAGAACAATGAACTGAAATCCAGCAACATCTAATAAACAGAATCATGTATCTGTGGCGCAAACGATCTCCTGATGATATAAAAATGACAGAAGTGCAGTTAGGGCTGGAATAAAGAAGACTCGCAATGAACAAGTTGTTGGCAAAAACAATGCAAATATATTCCGACAAGCTGAAATATTGTTATCTTGAAGACGTGAGTTGCTATTCATTCTAACCAACTCAAAAAATGTTAACAAATATCTTTGGTTGCACGTGACATTTTAAACGGAACATTAACATAAAGCTCACCGGCCTCGGAGGTTGGTAAAGTTTGGATGAAGGGGTGAAAACATTGTCAGTAGTTTTTCAATAATCTCAAGATATCTTATAATTTTTATTAATATTCTTTTTTTCTCCATGACATTTCATCACTTTGGATGTTATCATCTTAATCATATAAATATTAAATTTCATAATTATTTTAATTGTCGTTAGCAATATTAATTTTTCTCCTATCATTCAGTAGTTTATTTTAATCAGTATTTTATTAATTTTTCTCCTTTTTTTTTCATGAAAGGTTTTCAAATATTATTGCTTTCATGTCTAATTATTATCATTATTTCTAACTTTGGCATCTATAAATTGGTGTATATTTCGATTTTCACTTAATTCTGATCTCAGCTGAAACACGATAAGTATAGAAATACTTAAAGTATGCGATAAGCTCATGTCTCTTAAGTAAATGAATACATACTCAACTTTAATAATATATTAAGTCCTTTAATGAACTATAGACATCTTGAATTCCTCTCTAAGACTTTGACAAATTACATATGCGTATTAATATAAATATTTATATCTGTATCTATCGACACACACACACACACACCCATGAACGCACACGTACGAACAAACACACACACACATACACATATGTATGTATAATTGTGTATATACATGCAGATATAGATACATACATATATACAAACGCATATAGACATACTAATATATATGCGTGTATATGTATGTGTGTGTGTGAGTAAGACTTTGGGTTATGTCTGTGTGCATTTAAGTGCCTGTTCATGTGTGCGTGTATGTGTGAGTATTTGTTGATGAGTGTGTGCGTCAATGTCCATGCCAGCCAACTAACCAACTAACCAGCCAGTCAATATCTATGCTGTGCAGGTATATTTGTACGCAAGTCTTTATTTATGATAGTGAGATTGACATGAAAGAGAGCAATATTGACGTAAAAGACAAAAAAAAAAAAAGGAAAAGAAAAAAAAACTAAACATTCTAACAATGTATATTTTAACAGCAAGTAGGTGTTTAAGAGGCAAAAGATCTTTAAGAAGTTGTAGATATTTAAAAAGAGGACACCTTTTATTGATTAATGATTTTATGGAAGCATGATGAAGAAATTTTCCTTTCGAAACATTTGATTTTCAAAGGAATACATTTTTTCCTTTTATTTTTTTCATTTTGTTTTGACACTATGTTTAGATATATGTATTTGAGCTTGTATACATATATGCATACGTGCATACATACACACTTCAATTTATATGTATGCATTCGTACATATATATATATATATATATATATATATATATATATATATATATATGTATACATTTATATACATATATGCATTTTCTACATATATATATATAAATGTATGTATGTGTATACATGTATGCATGTACACACACACACACACACACACACACATATGTATATAAGTAAGCATGCATGAGTGTCTGTGTCTGTGTGCGTGTGTGTGTGTACGTGCATCTGCATGTGTCTCTGTATATTTTTCCTTCCAACATGTTGCATTCAACACTCGATAACATTTAACGTCTACGAAAAGTGTCTTGTGCTCTTTTCTTAAGTTTGTACACCTGTATGTGTGTGTGTGTGTGTGTGTGTGTGCTGGTGCATGTGTGTTTGTGTCTTGGTGTGTCTGTGTATGCACTTGCATGTCTATGTGTGTTGATAACATAAACATCCTAAACAGAATTGTATAAAAAAAGACTTATAAAATAAAGACTAATATAAACATAGTTTACTGCACCCGAGGAATAAACAGAAAAAATACTGTTCGCTGAAGTAACTCGGACTTGAAATTCTAAACCCATGATGATAACGTTACCAATAACATCACTACCATAATCCTGATTGCTAACTTACAAAACCGCTTTAATGAAAAAAGAAACAACTACCGCTAACACCCAATTCATCTTGAAGATGAGACCAACGATGTCTAGAAACGGTGACATAGCTACGTGAATTATTATTCGAAATTAAAGATAGAGTAATAACATGGTAATGTGATAAATCATCAGTAAAATGACCAAGCTTATACTCGAATAAAGTTCGAGTTCTTCAATTCGACACACAAATACACACACGCAAGCACACAGATACACACATGCACACACACACACACACACACACACACACACACACACACACACACACACACACACACACACAATAAGGAAAGACAGAAGTAGATGGGAATATATTGGTCAGAGAGAGATACACATATGTATTTAGACACAAAAGTTATAAAATAAAAGAATCATAATATTTTAAAGCGTTGCGTTTGGTTGTATGTATAACCACTATATAAAATTGTATGTTATGCAATAATAAAGTTTAGTCGTTCTGAATATCGATAACGGAAATCAAGGAAACAACGGCGAAAAATCTATTTAAAATTCTTATCATTTTTTCACTTTATTTTCAGAGCTTTATATCCTGTGTTCGAATCCCGCCGTGGACGCTCACTACAGGGTATCGATAGTATCGTTTAACTCCTTTCCCCACATAATTTTCTGGCTTTGTGTCTATACTAGAAACCATTATTAACTCCATATTAATACTCAGTCTTCCACACACACACACGTACATACACACACACACAGCTAATATATATACATGGATATACATATACTCACATGTCGAACTCTTGCATTCTTTTTACAGGGAGGGGCTAATACCAGTTATCCAAAATCTTACCTATTTGCAGGGAATTCTTTAGGAACGTCTCGCTGGCCATTTCTCATTGTTTGCTTCGTGTGTATGGGATAATCCCTGTTCCTTCGGCGAGGAAACGATTTGGCGCTGTAACAACCTAATTCTTTGAGATAAATGCGTTGAGTCCCAGCAAATATTTACAGAGTCACCTGCATACTTCAATGAAACTCTGATAAGAAGACTTGCAAGGAAGATTCAACACATAGAACAATCACCTGCCCAGGGCAGAAATAGAATTAGAAGTAGGCGTATAAATAAAAATATTAATTTAATCCACCATTTAACCTTACAGTAGACTGCAGGAACTAAAATCTTCATTCAACTGATTAAAAGGCACTTCACAACACAGATGCTACCAAGTTTTCAACAGAAATGTCATTAAACTCTCCAATTCCATCTTTGGCAAATTTCCTTCAAACCCTCGCTTCCTTCAGTCTTAAGTTGTATGGATAAAATAAACAAGTACCTGTTAACAACTGCAACTGTCACAAACCGAATACATGTGCACTTAACTTCAATTATCTAGCATAAAATATTTGCAAACGCTTTGTTTAAATCCACAACCCCCTAACTTAATCATTTGTCTTTTCATGTTCAGTATAAGCGACCATTTAATGGACTATGGCTTCCTCTAAATTTGTAAATATGTGCCATTGATGCACGATAAACAATAGTTCAGCTTGTGCAAGAATCCCCATTGCAAGGATCATACAAAATCTAACGTAGTAAGGAAGAAAACAATACTAGTTTATGACTAATGTTATTTTAATAATTTGATCATGTATGGGAGACAGCATATATGTTTCTGTATTGTCATGATTTCATCGGGCAAGCATAAACTTCATGTACTTACATAAGTAAATGTAGAAGACTAACGTAGAAAAATGGAATTGATTTGAAAGTAAGGAGTCTGGTTGTGAGAAATGAGATTGCGGTAGACTATGTACTTTACAATACAAAATTTCGTATATCTACGATCTGATTTTGAATCTAGCTGGGGTCAGTTTTGGTTTTTATCTATGTGAGATCCAATTGAATTAACTTCTCGTTTAATATAGGACTTATACAAATAAAACAAGCAAAAACCAAAACATTAAAAAACAGAAGCAATATCAATATCTATAAAGCTGAAATGCGAAAAATTTATTTGTCTCATTTTGGGATGGGAACGGTCTAAGGGCCGGTAGATGGGGTCGGATTGGCGCCAAAATTTACAGGGGCATGTAAAAAGAGGCGAGGAGGCGACTGGACTAGGTTAGAAACCCCTTTCTCAAAAGCCGTGGTTACTAGGGCAACAAAACCCAGACTTTGACAAGTGTTTGTCGTGTCTCCCTTTCGGATATCACCCTGTCTTCCTCGATCACTCTCTTTCCTTCCTTCTCTCTACTTTTCATCAATATCTATAAAGCTGAAATGCAAAGAAGTTGTTTGATTTCTTGGTTATTTGTCTCATTTTGGGATGGGAACGGTTTAAGGGGAGATAAATGGGGTCGGATTGGCGTCAAAATTTACACTGTGGGGTAAAATGGGGTGGGCAAGGGTGTGAGGAGGGTTGCAAGTCGTTCGGGGCTACTGTTTGGTTGCCATGGCGAGGAACATGGGAAAAATTGAGTTTTATGGGATAGACAGGTTGCGCTGTTTGAATAATTATGGCTTTTCGTGTTGCTGCAAGGGCTAGAGGCGGTTATCTTTAACTGTGGGTGTAAAAATTTGGGGGATTTTGGAAAGGGGGGTAAAATGTTTCAACTTTTAAAAAGAGTACATTTTTGCCCTATTTTTAGATTTAATTTTTTTCTGTTTGCATTATTTGGTTGACATGGGTAAAAATGACATTGTGTTAAAGGCCAAAATTTTAGCTTTCATTTGCATCATGAACCGTCAAAATATACCAGACAAAAGTATCAAATTTCACAAAATTTTAAGTAATTTTGAATTACTTTTGTGATTTTACGTGCACGCGAAAGAGAAAGCGAGGGAGAGTCCGAGAGAAAGAAAGAGTAAGAGAGTGGGAAAGTGAGAGAGAAAGTAGAGAGAAACAAAGAGGGAGAATGTGGCGATAAGAAACAGAAAAGAAGCAACAGAAAGTAACAACCACACCCTCACCGCGCGTAGAGCGGGTCACCTTAAGCTAGTTATCTATATTTTTCAAGCTGACAATGTATATAGATATGGACAATGTTTCGATATTATGTTAATTCTTTTAAGTTAATGTCTGATGAATACTTCGATATGTTTCCGGTAAAACTTTTTAAGGGGTTTGTACGGTTTTACTCCATATCAATACATTCTGGTTAATATGCAAATCTTTCCTTTCGTTACTACTCATGTTGGGACTGGGTAACAATATCTGTTACTAAATCGTCCAGATTTGTTTATCTTCCAAAATACAAATATTCGGTGTTAGTATTTTAGGTGCACTTTTGAAAGCTATTTGCTTGTTGAGGGAGATTTGACAGTTCAAACAGATCAAGCAACTCCGTAAAATCTACCTTTCTGATTTGAATCATGATTGCAATAACATCTTAGAGTACGAAATATTATTTTTAGCATCAAATCCATAATGGTACCTAATTCCTGACCTTCAACGACACGGCTTTAATAGCGGTTCGATACATTCTCGTATTCCTTTGAACGCACAATCGTCTTAGTGAAAGCGTGTGTATTTTCGTAAATTCGTGTGCAAACAAACATATATTCAAGTTTTTATAGCAATAAATCGATATTATATTAATAAAAAATAGATGTGTGAACTACTTGGGTAAAATGCTTCAAAGATACAACATACTACACCATACAATATAGTAGTAACAAAATGTGTAAACTGCTTCGATATAAATGCAACTATACAATCTAATGTAACTCTTCTGTGAACAAGTAATGAACAGAGTCTGTGTCAGTCTCTTATATTAAAACTACTGAACCATGAAAAGTCTATTGTGTGAATTAATGAGTAAAGTAAGGAAATGAAATTTACTGAAAAACATAAACAAAATAGAAACAAAATATGTTTCAATACAGTATTTATGTTTGATAACAATTTAGTTTCTGCCCTGAAAGTTTATTGTTTGGTAATGTTGATATTATTTTACCAACATTTCATTAATTATAGAACTAAGTATATAACATTTATTGCTTCTATAGGTTTCCAAATATTTGTTAAATAACATCTATATTACATCTCTATAGAAGCGTCTGATATATTTTTCTAGTTTTAATCATCACAAGCTATTTATCTAACTTAACTATACAAAACAAATCAATGTTTATTTTCATTAAATATCACATAACTTCATTGTAACCACTTGTTTATATTTCTATTTAACTGTTTCAGTGGGTAGTCAACTTGACACAAAGGCAAAGGTGTCATTGATGAAGCTTGGAAGCAACAACCATGAATCTTACGATTCTGAGAATTATATTTGATGGATCCAACTACGCGTCTACCTCATAATCTTCAGGAGCTTTGAAAATAAATAGACATCAGTATGATTAAACTCATTAGAAATGGAGATGAATGTGTTTGACTTCACGGTTGAGGAACCGACAATTTTTGATCGAATCTTTAACATATTTTCTTGGCGGGAGATTACATAAACCAATGTGGTTTAAAGGAACTAGTCATATGACATTTAGGAAAAGGGAAAGAAAAACAAGAAAACAATGGCCCATCGGTATTTTCTGCAATATATACCTTTAGTGAAAGTTTACTTCCGTCCAGGAAGCCAGCAGGCACAGTGTACTATTTGAAAATGCAATGCCAATATGCAGTTAGGAACACATAAAAACTGTTGAAAGGAAAAAGAAAAAAAAATGGTGACTGGTACATATATATGTGTATGTGTGTGTATGTGCGTGTGTGTATGGGAGTGGCTGTGAAAGAAGCCCGTCGTATATATATATATATACATATATATATATATATACACACACACACACATATATGTTTGTCTCCCCACCATCACTTGACAACCGATGTTGATATGTTACGACTCCGTAACTTAGCGATTCGGCTAAAGACACGATAGAATAAGTACTAGACTTGAAAAGAATAAGTCTTGGAGTCGATTTCTTCAGCTGAAAGCGGTGCTCTAGCATGGCCGCAGTCATTTTACTGAACCAAATAAGAGAATAAAAGAATATAAATATATATATTATATATATACATATACATACATACATACATATACATACATACATACATATATATATATATATATATATATATATATATATATATATATATATACACACACACACATATATGTTACATATATGGCAAATGAAAGACGAAAGATGGAATATACGAGAATGTATTATTAATCGCGACAATTGTATCGACACATCTAGTATCGATTCATTTGCCATATACCTAACGATCACTGTGAAAGTGATTGTGCTTTACCAGTAAGCTACCAGATGTAAACCATTTGTTTTATTATCCATTATATATATTACACACACACACACACACACACACACACACCACACACAACACACACACACACAGATTATATTCTTTTATTTTTTTATTTGCTTCAGACTGCGGCCATGCTGGAGCACTGCCTTTAGTCGAGCATATAGACCCCAGACCTTATTCTTTGTAACCCTAGTATTTATTCTATCGGTCTCTTTCGCTGAACCGCTAGACTACGGGGACGTAAACACACTAGCATCGGTTGTCAAGTGATGTTGAGAGGACAAACACAGATACACAAATATACCAAACACACAAATATACACACGCACATGCATATACATACATACACACGCACACACACATGTATATGCATACGATGGGCTTCTTTCAGTTTCCGTCTGCCAAATCCACACACAGTACTTTGTTCGGCCCGAGGCTGTAGTAGAAGACAATTGCCCAAGATGCCATTCAGTGGGAGTGAACCCGGAACCATGTGATTGGTAAGCAAGCTACTTATCGCACAGCCACTACTGTGCCTATGGTTACTCCTGCGCCTATGCCTACTCCGGCGCCATACATATATATACTAGTATAGTATAGCCCGGATTTACCCGGGATTAAGTTAGGATTATTAAGCTAATCAAGCTTTTTATTTCGAACCAAACTAAATAACATCGACGTCAAATTTGAGCGAAATCCGTTGAAATTGGTAAACTTTTGGCTGAAAATGAGTTGCAGACAATTTGATTGGGAAATCTCATAAGGAATCGGTTTATCGATTTTTTGCACTCATCGATTGTTTTTCTTTCGCTTTTGGAGAACTTAAAGCATTCAAAGATCCCATGAGTCCTAAGTAATGCTGGCATCAAGTTTGAACAAAATACATCAAAATTGGTAAAAGTTATGGTTGAAAATGGGGTGTAGCCAATTTTAGTGGGAAATCCTATAAGGAATCGGTTTATCGATTTTTTAAAGTTCTGATTAAATGGAAAATCCCATAAGGAATCAGTTTATTGATTTTTCACCCCAAATAAGACGTAACCGAACACAACATTGCTGATTCAAAAACATCTATATTTATACTTTAAAGTTGGTTTTCACACCCAGTTCTGCAGAATCAGTGTCGCGACGGGAGCGCATGGGCTGGGAGTTTGATCGGCAGACGTGGTCAGGTTGCACATGCCAGCCATTTTGAAAACACCACGCCCATCATCTAACCCTCCTCCTTTGCACATGGTTGGGAACCCTTCCAGCAAGGAAAATAGAACGCCCAAAAGGGCTCCCAATCCTCTGTGTCAGAAGCGATTATGCTCAGATCACAACTATATATATATGTGGAGGCGCAATAGCCCAGTGGTTAAGGCAAGGACTCGCGGTTGTAGGATCGCGGTTTCGATTCCCAGACCAGGCGTTGTGAGTGTTTATTGAGCGAAAACACCTAAAGCTCCGCGAGTCTCCGGCAAGGGGTGGTGGCGATCCCTGCTGTACTCTTTCGCCGCAACTTTCTCTCACTCTTTCTTCTGTTGGCCTGCTCGCTTAGCCAGCGGGGTGGCGTCATTTGAAGGCTAAAACAATGTGAAGCGCATTGTGACCAGCGATGTGTAGCAATATGTAATAGCCTGGTCGGTCACGGTGATCACGGTGATATATATATATATATATATATATATATATATATATATATATATATATATATATATATATATATTATATATATATATACACACACACACACACATACATACATACATACATACATACATACATCATACATACATACATACATACATACATACATAAATATATATATGCCGGAGTCTCGATTTTAAAAGTTCAGCATTGGACTTTGAGACCAAGACCTCTGATAAGGTCATTGAGTTCTTTTTGGTTGGGATGGTATGGGTTTCTCTCTTTAGCTGCATCTCTGAAATCTGGATCAACGATTTCAACCTCTTCTGGTGTGTTGCTCTCTTCTGAAGGTAGTTGCTCTCTCTTTGTAGGAGTGGGTTTTGGGAGCTCAGGGCAGTATGGTACTGGGGCGATTGATGACAGAAGGTCTGGTTATATGATAGCAGGTGCATTCTTGCCAGTTCGACGTTTGGAAGAGTCAGTCATGCAGAAGAAGCAGTTATTTGAATGGTAAGTTAGTTAGTACTCCCCGAATTCGTGGGATTGCAAATTTCACGATTCTCTTTTCCCCTCTGTACCATCCTGTGAAAAAGCAAAATAGAAATATGAGTATAAAAATACAAATATATTACTCTTGTTTTCTCAATCATTCATCATCTTCCACCCGTAAAGAAATATTTACAATTATAGATGTATTTACATTAGTCATTGTATGTTACTTGATTTTGTATAATATATTTTCATTAAATACATTATACATATTTTCTATAATACTGGGTAAAAAAGTGGAAAATTGTAGAAAAAAATCCCAAAGTTTTACACTTAATTCCACTATCCAAATAATCAAAATTTTCCATAATACCTTCTAATACCTTCTTTTGCAGAGTTCGCAGGTGAAATGATGTGCCCAGTGTTTATTCTGATCCTCGACAGGCATGCCGGAATATGCCTTGTAGGCCACACACATTTTAGCAGATGCTGTTACAGAGTACTTTTTTGCTTTTCCCTTGATAAATTCACCGCAGATATAACAAAAATCCATCCGTCGGATGCTTACAACCTCTTGATGCAACCAATAACGCTAATGTGCTCACTTTGACAGCTATATGTAAACTGAACTAAAGACTATGTTTCCAGAATCCTTTTATTTATATTGCATTCAGTGTTGCTAGAATGTTATAGAAATAAATACACAGATATGTTTATAGGCTGCTTTGTTGTCCAAACGCGGTTCAACTCTCTGTGTTATATATATATATTATATATATATATATATATATAATATATATATATATATATATATATATATATATATATATATATATATATATACACATTAAATAGTATAATTACTTTAAAAACATTAATTCAGATTATAACTTCATATATAAATATTAATTTTAAAACATCAATGTTCTGGCCACAGAGCCAAAGTTTGAAGGGACTAACAATAATATTCTTTGCTTTGTAGACCAAAGCAATTAGGAAATAATAATTAATGACTAAAGACAAATAAATGTCTAAAATTTGCTACATAGTGTCACCAGTGAAATTGAATGGACGTGCAACGGTGTTTTCTTGGATATTTTCAAAACTTCTTCGTTACCTGATGAAAAACGAAACTCTGAAAAGTGATGCAAACAAATGCAGTATGCATTCATACTTGACCTATGTATCAAAAGGCTGTGAGAGGATTTTCATACTTAGAGGATTTTAACATTAAGAAATCTCGTACAGATGCCATCATTCCATTTACCTTCCACTTACCATCAATTCTGGTACAACTTTTTTCCTTTTGCATACACTTATTTGCAGTTTCATTTCGATCAAAATGGCGGCTACTCCACTCACTATAATTATAATTTTTTCACTTATCCTCACTTACATTTAATATCTCCGATTACCACTTATGTCTCCACATAACACTGAACGCCACAGTTAAGAAAACAATAGCAACAACACAAAACTCAAGTTAGCAAACTAGATGTAAGGTCGCCAAGACTAGTGTACAAGTATATCCTGGTCTATCATAAGGAGTCATCCTGCTACCCACTTATTTCAGTCTATACTTGCATGGCTCTCCCTTACATTCCCAATACATACAAAACAGTCCCATGTGCAGACGACCTCATACTTACATCTTACCATATTTTCCACAAACACAGCATCACTATAAAATTACTTCGAACCTAGATTCCCAGAAAACTGGTCCTAAAACAGTAGGCTTAAAGTAATATAGAATCCATTGCCTTCTTTCTTATCAACAATACTTGAAAACTTCAAATACAACGAAGCATCACACACATTAATATTGGTTTCAAGTTTTGGCACGAAGCCAGCAAGTTCGAGGGAGAGGCTAAGTCATTTACATCGAGGGAGGGACTAAATCGTTTGCAGTTCTCAACAGGTACTTATTTTACCCAGTCCTGCTTTTCAAACAAGATTGCCAATACCTGTACAAAGCTAGAAGAAATTAGTAAATTAAAATTTCAGAAATTAGGTAACTTTATTATTTTTTTTACTTGAAAATTGCAAATAATCACTATTATTGTTTAAATATTTTGTACTATCGCCACTACATCGACTAATGCAGGTATAGGTGGGAAAATAAATTTTTCGTGAAATAATGTTTCTCTTCTTCCCTGAAACTAATTGTGAGATAACGCCTCCTTCAGAGACAGAGTTTTGAATTCATGCTTTAAGGATAACATTTTTGTTTTTACTACACTTTTGTCTGTATTTTTAGAAAATATTGATGGTGTGTGATGAACTTTCTGTTTATCTCCTACCTTATGAGATTTAAAAATCGGTGCAAGATGTTTACTAAAACTAGAAAAGTTTTGGTAATGGAATTAGACAATGTAATGAAATTACATTGTGTAATTTCATTATTATATGCATTATATCTCCTGAGTATTCTTTCAGAATAATAGCTGCTGAATATATAAAGAGAAATCAATTGCTCAATACGAATTATTACTTCTATTCATAGGGCCTCTAGGTCGTTAAAAGTGTTATGTTCCATGTTCTCTGATTTTGCGAAACTATACATGAGAAGAAGCAGATGTTCTTGTCATTGTTCTTGTTGCTACTCTTCTATTTCTTTGAAATTTTCAGTTACAGGGCGGTCTGTATGTTCAACTTTTCTTTTATATATCTCATATTATGTAATATTGATGATACTCATCCCATAGTCCATTTAAATCATTATATACCCCAGCCATATGAGCTAGCACGATTAATATACTAGCCAAAGAAGGCTGGAAAAAAGAATTAAAAATAAGGAAAAAAAATTGGTCCTAACATTAAAAAAATATATATATAATGTCAATGTATTTTGTCTCAAAGAGACGGAAAGTATTACCGCTTTGGACATAGACAGATAGTGAAGAGAGCTAATTAGATAAGAAAGATATGTCCATATGTTGCTAAAGGGTCATGTTAATGAGAGATAACCGAAGCGGGAAAGTAGATACGTGGTTTGTTGGTAGAAGAGAATGTAGAAGGATAAGGGGTAGAAATGTGACCCATATGTGAAAAGATGAAGAATGTATGAATTTGTATATGGATTAGCTTAACAGTATGTATGTATCTAAAATGGTCGAGTAATATGAGTGTCTTTGAAAGGTATTGGTGGTGGGGAAAAGAGATAGAAAGGAATTAGAGGAAGATTTAGAAATAGATTCAATTACTCTGTATTCTACTCTTTCTTTTACTCAGTCGTTCTTAAATATATATAATCTTTCACAATACAAAGGTCATTGAAACCGTGCTGCAGTTCCTGGCTTGTGTAACGGTAGTCAACATTGTCCTTATGACAGTATCTTATAGTAGTATTTTTTCAGAATATGTGAATGTAAAGTTACGATAGAAGGAAAAGATTGAATCTACTCCCGCGTATCTCTCAAGGATCTTACATTATAAGAATCGAAAAGAAGAGAAAGAAAAACAAACCCGGCAAAAATATAACTCGGAAGTGATTTATCAACTTATCATAAAGCATTTATTCCAAAATTCTACATTTTCTGACATCACGCCACTTACAATATTTGTTCAAACTCCATTGATTGAAAATACAAAGGAAGACAGTTGTCGGTTTTGAACCGTAAACTTTATCTTTTATCTATCACAAAAATAAGCTGTCTAGTGAGGATCGCTGAACGCAAAATTTCACCAAGTTAAGCCTTTACATTGCTATGTTAGTGTAGGTGTGCAGCATCTTGCTAGGAATAAAATTCCATATCTTGAAAGTCCTCTGGAATGCTTGGCAAGGCAGATTGCCGTATTAAGTTAAAGTAAATGGGACCATTCACTTCGCAGAACCGCCTCCCACCCACCAAAAAAAAAAAAAAAACATAAAAAAAAGAAAGAATCGTCCAATTAATTCTTTCGCTGTTAACCGCCCCATACTGTAACTCCTGGTCAATCTGATCTTCCTCCGTAAAATACGGATTCTCACGTCCCCCACTGGCTTAAATTGTGATGGTTAATTGAGCCATTTTATTTAAATGCAGTTTCATCATTACAGACAATCTTTGTTGGATAGTGAGCATCAGCTACGTATCTTGCCAAGCACCATTGACAAAACTCCACTTTTCGACCTGGATCATCTTCACCGAGACTATGCTTGGAATGTAACGTTCCCGATTACAGCGCTTCAAAATGTGATGGACACTTGATTTTGAAATTCCTATCTAACGACTCACCACAGATTTTCTTGAACACTGGCAATACGTTTCTTGTATATTTTCTTGCTTTGTAGGGCTCGTCGACGGCCGCGGTCTTCCGGACAAAATAGTTAGAAACATTTTGTCCATCTTTAAGTTCTGTGCTCAAATTCCGCCGCTCTGGGCTATTATGAAACTATTATGAACATTTCCATCTCCTTCAAACATTTCTTAAATTCTAGTGATGGTAAATCGTTAAGTGGATCTGCTTGCAAGTCCTTCTAAAACTGTCTTTGCACTTCAACTGCATTTTAAAATTTCCAGTTACGCTTTGAGACAGTGATTCTCAACGTTGGGCCTGGGAAAATTTTGAGTGGGCTTGGGAAAATTTTGAGGATGCCTGAGAAAATTTTGAGAGGGCCTTGGAAATTTTCTGGATTGGAAACAAGCTGTTTCAGTATTCAATTTGTAGTCTTTAATTCTAAAAAGTAACAAATCTAAAAGATCAAAAAGGAAGTCTGAATAATTGCACATCGAAGTTATATGTACATAAGTACATTTTGAATGTACCTATGAGAAAAACATCACAAGTGAGTAAAAGTTCGTTTTTGTTAGTAACTAATCTCTACTTCTTGCCAATAAATAGGTCATCATTAACACTCCATCCTATTATCACACAGCATGGTTATGCTGACCATGAAATTTTATGAAGAGAATGCACGACTTCCTTTTGCAATTCATTATGTAATTAACTGTAATTTGTTAGTCTTACCAACCTAATTGGAAAACATCAGCCGCAATATAGCTATTAAATTGCTTCTTTATTTCTTGTAAATAAAAAATGTAAATATACTTTCCTTCCACCTTTAGATGCTTTTTTTTTTTGCTTGCAGGTTCCATAAACAAGATGATATTATAACATTGATGTAGTATTTATTTAGCGATTGTGATTGTATCCGTGCATGATGCTGGCATGTGGAAACAATTACTACTTTTTGGGGTTTATATTCCGAAGAGGGTTGGATAATTGTTTTAGAAGTCGGTGGGCTTGATATTTTTTGATCATAAAAAGTGGACCCATGATGTAAAAGATTGAGAAATACTGCTTTAGGACAAATTTTCTTTGTTCAAAGCTTAGTCGGGGTCCTTTCATTATTTTTAATAGGATAAATCTAAAAAGAAATGAAAATTGAGTTATCAGTTGTTAAAATGTGTATAAATATTTTGGGACACCGTGTATGTATGTATGTATGTATGTATGTATGTATGTATGTATGTATGTATGTATGTATGTATGTATGTATGTATGTATGTATGTATGTATGTATATCAATGGTGTGCTAGGTGTGCGCTGCAACCCACCAAAAATAACAATTCCTTATAAATATTAACCTTACTCATTGATTTAATCCCAAATCTTAATGGAAGATTTTCGTTATAACTCTGCTTGAAATTTGGTGGTATTGGGTGTGGTAGTGTACCCAATACAACAACCACCATACGCCGCTGATATATATATATAGGCACAGGCGTGACTGTGTGGTAAGAAGCTAGCTTCCCAACCACATGGTTCCAGGTTCAGTCCCACTGCATGGCACCTTGAGCAAGTGTCTTCTATAAAGTGGAGTCGCAATGGCCCAGTGGTTAGGGCAGCGGACTCGCAGTCGTAGGATCGCGGTTTCAATTCCCAGACCGGGCGTTGTGAGTGTTTATTGAGCGAAAACACCTAAAACTCCACGAGGCTCCGGCAGGGGTTGGTGGTGAGCCCTGCTGTACTCTTTCGCCTCACCTTTCTCTCACTCTTTCTTCTGTTGGCCTACTCGCTTAGCCAGCAGGGTGACGTCATTTGAAGGCTAAAACAATGCGAAGCGCATTGTCACCAGCGATGTGTAACAATATCTGATAGCCTGGTCGCTCACGGTGATATATATATATATATATATATATATATATATATATATATATATATATATATATAGCAGCCCTTCCTGTTTGTTTTCACTGTCCTTTTTGTGTTATAGATTTTAACCCTCCGCAAAATGTCAAATTTTATTTTCTTTTCTTTGCGGGAGCAACTGTTTTATCGAAGGCGTATCTTGTCGTGTATTGCTCGAAATATGGATTAGAAAAACAGCCAACAACTGATGAAGGGTCGTTCTTTGTGTTGCGTGTCTTGCTTTCCATTTGTTTCTTTCGCTGTTTGTAAAAAAAAGTTCATATTCCAAGTATTCGTGTTTCGTATTTCATGTTTCCGTATTCTATGTTGTTTACATTTTGTGACGTCCTGTGCCCACATATGCATATGCATATACGTATATATGTAAGTATGTACATATACGTATGTATATATGCATATATATATATATATATATATATATATATATATATATGTGTGTGTATATATATATATATATATATATATATGTTAACAACTAAGTGGCGTGATAAATCATGAGAAGGATTAGTTATTTCATTTTATGATATTTCCTTTTTATCTTTCATCTACTGTTATGATATTGGATGACAGGGGAGTTTAATGTCTTTAATAGGGAACAGATACACTGTCAGATCTATGTAAATTCTGAAAAAAAAAAAAGAAACAGAAAAAGAGAAAGAGAAAACAAACAAAATCAATTCAGATCCACCCGTCATCGCAGCTTCTAGATGACGTCATCGGAGATTTTAAATCTATTTTTGCTTTATTAGATAAGTAACAAGATTTCCATGACTAGAAAATTAAAAGTAAAATACATAATGCACGGCTACAAGAGTCTAGTAATGGTTTTCTTTTAAACCAAAATCTTATTGCATTGTTTTAAAGATAATATAGAGGAACGGGGAAGCTTCTTTGCATACTGCTTCATAAAACCTTTCCCTCGTTGCAGTTTCTTTACTTATCCGCATGTACTAGGACACATTACTTATTGCTGCTATTTTTATTACTTAACAAATTCAATTATTCAGTGTTTCTTATAATATACTGCTTAAATCATTTAGCTTTTAAAGGTTATTTAAGATTTCCATCTGAGTTCATCGACGTCATGGTATTTCTCCTTAAATTGAACAAGCAATTTATAACCATGGCAATCTGCGCTAGCTGAACCAGTTATGATTTTGGCACAGTTCATGCAATTCCATTACAACGAACATTTTAATAAACCCGAATAGAGCAGAAGAGCTAAGTAAAAATGGATTATTTAAGGGCAACTAATTCCGAATGTACTAACCATGACTAATTCAATTGGAATTAAATTTTCAAGATTTCAGTATCAAACACAATTAACGCACCTTTTATCAATGTCTTTTCCACCCCAAGCTCCTCCAGCACCTACATACTTAGTGTTACCGCGTTCATCGAGTTTATTTCCTCTGGAAATATTTTCCGCTAAACCATGCATATACATAGACAAGATAAATGTATGTATGTTTTAGGTATGTAAGTATGTGTACACGGAGATATAGTATATATGTATTTATATATATTTGTTGGGAAATGTGTATGTTTATGTGTAGTGTGTGTGTATGTGTGTGTGTGCGTATGTGTGTGGTTATGTATAGTCTGTGTGTATGTGAACAGCGTCATTAGATTGGCACAAATATGTACATACACTCATATAGTTATATACATGTATTTATATATTTGCGTATGCTACTTAAGTGTATCTATCTATCTGTCTGTCTGCCTGTCTGTATGTCTGTCTATGTGTGTACAGACAAAGACACAAACAAATATACACATAGTTACACACATTTATACACATTCATACGAAAGACAGAGAGTGACAGTGAGAAAGTGAATATGAGATGTATGCGGTTGATTGTCACTTAGTTGAAGGCTGCTTAATCGAAGGCACCTAACTTCATTAAAATCGATAAGTGAACAGACTTAATATGGCTGCTGACACCATCGTCCAACGTAGAAAATGTTAGTCGTGTAGAAACTGTACTTGTTTTATGTATGAAAAATATAGTTATATTGGGTAAATTTTATGTATAGTGTTGATACATTTAATAGAAACAATATATTTTTCTTGTGCATTGTCAATTTTTTCTCGAAACAGCATCTTATAAAACATTTCTCATTTATCTATTTCTCTCTCTCTTCCTCTCTCTTTCTCTCCACCTGTCTCTCTCTCTCACACACATATGCGTACATATGTTCCTACATACAGATGTAGACATACATTACTACTTATATATATGTATACATTCGCACGTATGTTCAGAGAAGGAGAGCGAGAGATGGGGAGAGAGAAAAAGTTATGTCCAAACACCAGGTAAATTGCACAGAGCAAGACAGAAACACGTATACTATTCTTATCTCATCAATTATTGATAGAAAATCAAGGCTGTTTCAGCATATTATAAACAAGATTGCTTAGTTCAGAGTACCGGTAGCTTTATGACAAATGCAAGCAGGAAATGATATTGGGAGAATAGGAAGGTGGCGAGCTGGTAGAAACGTTAGCTCGCCAGGCGAAATGTTTAGCGGTGTTTCGTCTGTCTTTACGTTCTGAGGTCAAATTCCGTCGAGGTCAACTTTGCCTTTCATGCTTTCGGGGTCGATAAATTAAGTACCAGTTGCGTACTGGGGTCGATCTAATCGACTGGCCTTCCCCCGCCAAAATTTCGGGCCTTGAGCCTTGAGTAGATAAGGATATTGGGAGAATAGATGCTAAAAAAGGATGATGCGACGAGACTTGACAATAACAATTATTCGTAAGTGTAAGAATAATTAGATACAACAAATATTTAAGTCGGTGGACACGCACACACACACACATACACGTGTGTATGTGTGTGTATGAGTGTGTGCGTGCGTATGTGCGTGTGTGTGTGTGTGTGTGTGTGAGAGAGAGAGAGAGAGAGAAAGAGAGAGAGAGAGCATGTGCTTGTTTCAACTGGCCTTTAGCGATCAGACATAGCTTGCCAGCATGAAATGAGCAATAACTTGGTGTACTCATTATATGTATGCCTTCCCGCACACAAACGCATTAACATACATATGTTTCCCAACACAGAAATAGGTTACAGATATGAAACGCATTTAAATGATTAGGAACAAAATTATAACAAGTGAAACATTTTTCTGTTTTCTGAGAAAAAAATATGATGATCTAATGGACGAACTGACAACCACTTAGCCTACGATTCATGAGTTCATATCTCGTCGGTGGTTCTTCATCTTATTCTAAGCGAGGCACTTCATTCCAATAGACTCACGTATCTTGCAAGGAGTATAAATAAGAATAGGGGTTGCCAATCTAAGAAGAGAACTGGCAATAGGTTTTCTGTACTGACCTAAACTGTCTCCTGCTTTGACATAACTATTGATGCTCGGTTGCCTTTAGTGTTCACTCGGTTGCATGTATTCTGACTGGATCTTTTATCCGAGAATAACTCGATACCTTGACGTGCTGCTTCTTGCTGCATTAACAAAAGAGTTTTGGTTCCATCTTGCCTTTCCTCATTTTCCAACTACAAAGGTTATGTACGAGTCATATTCTTCTTTCTTTGACTAATAGAACCGTCTCAGTTGTAATAAATATATGAAATTCAATTAACCTAGCAAACTCGCTTAAAGATAATATATGAGCGCCAGCTTTGATTTCATTCATTACAAAGTTTGAAAGAATGAGAGATAAATGCTTTGGTCTGTGATACTCAATGCAGCAAAGAATACGATACGAACTTAGATTTTTGGGCCGTGAATTTTACCAGTGAAAACATAAATCATTAAGGAACTCATTGTAGCATAACAATAAAACCCAATAATTGTCGTTGTATTATGCCTTAATTTAAACGCATATTTAATTCACTCACTATATTATAGAATCATTTTAGGATGTTGAAAACTGTATCTCGTAGCATTTGTTCCGGCTTTGTGTACTCTTATATCAAAATCACACTGAGAACTCTTTGTTTTTCATCCTTTAGAGGTCAATAAATAAAGTACCAGTTCTAAATTACTCTCTCTCTCTCTCTCTCTCTCTCTCTCTTTCTTTCTCTCTCGCCTTCTCACAAGTTTTCTTCCTCTCTTTCTCTCTCTCACATGCACGCAAAAGTGCGTGCAAGTGAGAATTGCGTTAAAGGTACACGTGTCTATAGAATATTCAGCAACGGACGTATCAAATCCAGGAGATAGAATTCAGTTAGTCGAATAATTGAATGCTCAGCACCGAGATCGCCAAAGAATTCGCCATCACTCACTCCTTTAACTATAGATCACATTAACCGAAGCAATATGAGGTGTTTGACTTTCCGGAGGATTGTCGAAGATTCTATTACAATTTAATTGTTATAAATCTGCCTGCTTTTGTGAAAGCAACAAGCATTTAAAAGTACACGTGGTTTAATTTATATTGCTAACTTAATACAACAAATATTTTAATGTCCATTATTTTCTATGATGGAACACCCATTTCATTGCAAACGTTGCCATGATATTGGAGTTTTATTTCTTTCTAAATGCAATATTTGTCAACAGTTTTGTGTAGCAGAAAGTAAAGCTTTTGCTATACAATGTTTGCCTTATGTAACTGCAAAAACATGATACATCAGTATTTAAAAAAATAAATTTATGATACACAAGACACTTTTAAAGGAGCGGTAAATCGATTACATAGAGCCTAATTTTCAACTGGTTCTTATTTGAAGAAACTTTTATCTGCGAAAATAGTAGTAAAACTTACAAGTTACCGCCTGCCATATCAAAAAACAATGCCTAAAAAAGGCGGAATGATCACTGCTAAAATATTAAAAGCCCCCTTGATCAGTGCCGACACGATGGTAAACAACAGTAAAGAAGAAGATAAAGAAGAATAACAAAATAATCATTTTTGAACAGTGCTGTCATTGGTCGACGTTTTCACAAATCAAAGAATCCTTAGTGACTAATATAGTTTTACTGAAATTCAGCTTGGTACGCCGGACAAAAATCCCTAGTTTTATTTCGTCCGTCTTTACTCGCTGAGTTCAAATTCTGCTGAGGTTGATTTTGCATTTAATTCTTTCGGGGTCGATAAAATAAGTATTAGTTGCACACTAGCGTC
Organism: Octopus sinensis; assembly: GCF_006345805.1. Taxonomy (NCBI): domain Eukaryota; kingdom Metazoa; phylum Mollusca; class Cephalopoda; order Octopoda; family Octopodidae; genus Octopus; species Octopus sinensis. Next base: position 113,153,934 of record NC_042999.1, read on the forward strand.
CATGTAATCGACTTATTCCCCTCCTTTAAAATTGATGATTTCATGCAACCATTTCGAACATTAGCACAAATGGTACAAGCTTTGCTGGATTTGAACTCGGAACGTGCAGTACAGAACTAAATATCATAAAGTATTTCAACGACTCGCTAACGATGTGTCCATCATCAACTGCTCCTGCGTGCAAACCTGTGTGTCGTTGATATTCACTTTTAAATTCTGTAGGTTGTTCTTCTCTGAAAGTAAAATGTGGACAGAGAGGGATGCAGTTTCGAAAAGTATGGACTGGGTAAATATTCCTCCTTGAGGTGCATGAGTGGGTTGCAGCGAGGTAAAATAGGAAGAAGTGGCTATATCGATGGGTTTCAGTGGGATACGCATAACACTTCAGTGAGTTACAATTTTGAAATTGTTGTAGAGAAAAGCTAGGATTATTATCATAAATACACATCTTTCTATAAACCTCTTTCACGAATTTTGTTTTTTCCCTCTCTCTTACTGGCATCCTGTTTGTCTCTATTTTCTTTCTCGTCCTTTCTCCTATCGCGCTCTCTCACACCAGCGTTTTTTCTCACTCTAATCTTTCTCTAGAACATTTGGTTAATTTCTCCATACCACTTTTTTTAAAAAACTCGCTCCCACAATGTCTGCAGTACTATCTGCTTCTCTTTCTCAAACCTTTGTCTTTTGTTCTATAGTTTCCTTTCTCCGTCTCTGTAGTTTTCTTCCAAAATATTACATTATACGATAAAAGCCATGCAGTTATCACTTAAAAAGCAAAAAGCTATTAATATGTATTATGTCCACATATCCCTGGGGATAATATTTATAACTGACATTCTCCATCCTCAAACCATCTTTGAAACAAATCTAATCTTGTTTCAAAAATAGTTTTTGTTTTCGAGATACTCAAAATGTTATAATTTTCTTACACATTTACGCATAATCATACATTATTTGAATTTTTCTTGTTTGTTTTCTTTTAATTAAAAAAAACTCATGGAGCAATTTCGTCATAATTAAAAATTCAAATTAGATTTGTATTTTTTAGTTAACATATTATCAAACAAATCAGACATTTTCCGGGAGCCTTTGGGTAAACTGACTTGATCTAAATATATATAAACACGGCCAAACTTCAGAAACTTTCTATTGATCAAAACCTTCGTTAATGTCATGATTCCACAAAGAGCTGGAATTATTGTTGAAATTGAGAACTTCATAGTGAAATTTTGACTATAGTGCTACCAGATATTTTTTTTAAGAAGCAAGTCTATCAAGTGATACAAGCGCGTGCGCACAGGCACACACGCACCCCCCACACACAGATATGTACACTTGTACACACTCACAGATACAGACACACTCACGCTCACACACACTCCACATACACACTAAACACACATACACACACATACACACACACACAACACTCACATATATTAACTTGTAGAGGCGTGTGCCTTAATGGTTAGGCTCATGATCGTAATATTGTGGTTTAGATTCCTGGATCGAGCACTCCGCTCTGTTCTTGAACAAAACTGTCTGCTCAGCTGGCAAAAATGAGTGGGTGATATATACGCCATAGAAACTGGAAGCTGGCCTTTATCAATCTATATGACTCGGGAAGGAGCTTTATCTTTTCTTTTATTCTTACACACACACACACACACACACACACACACACACACACACACACACACACACACACACACACACACACACACACACACACGCACACAAACACACATACATCTATATACACACATATATGCTCACAAACGCAAACATGTATATCGCTTATAACAATATTCATTCTTGTAGTTTGCACATACGCCGGGATTTCTCCTGCTCCTGCTACTCCTCTTCTTCGAAAAACGGCGAAATGCTATAAGTCGGAACAGGGAGAAAATATAAATATGGGCAATCAAGGTGGCTTAAAGCATTGTCTTGAAAAATATCTGAGTAACATGAAAGAGATATAGGAAACAAAAGAAGTTTATGAGCCAGCCACCACTCAACCTATTATAAATATTGATCAAAATCTTCAAATCAAAGTCCACAGTTTTTAAACAAGGAACGACTCATAGGATAGTGTATAAACGAAGATAAACTTAAAATTACAGGAAGTCAAAGGTGGGAGGTTTTTGTCCATAGAATCAAGTTTGGTATCGGACTAACTGATCTTATGAAAAATGGAATTCCAGCAATGAAATTAATGGTATGAAATATGAATATCAACGATGAATTTAAAATCCAAAGTGTGCGTATTATCCAATTTAGTTTATTACTATTAGTGTCTATGTTCATATGTACCGGAGTGTACTCGTTGAAGAATCGATCAGCTATCATGCTTGTTAATGAAGGTGAGAGCGCTGAGAACCTTTGCTACACCACTCTTTCTTCAAGAGTTAACCTTGTTGTGAAGTAAGAGACTAATTTTATTACTATTTATCAACTACCGTAGAATAAAAGTAAGCACTCAGTGAACATATTAAAATTTATGGAAGTTTTCGTAGCGTCGACCATCTATAAAGAAAAATTATTAATTAAAGAAAAGAAATCTGTTCTCAATTGCAGTTAATTTAAAATTGCATAAAACAAAATGGAATGTATTTAAAAGATATTATTGCTCCCTCATTACTGAAAGAACAATTTGAAGGTATAATAGCACTACTTAATTTTGGATGCAACAATCGTATCACAATGCATGTGCGTGTGTATAAGATATAATAAACGACAAAATAAGATTGTATCACAAGTTTTAGGATTAATTCTTGTTGCGAAAACTACTGTCAAAACGTTTCATCAAGTCGTGAAATGTTCTTCAGTGATGTGGGAATTAATATTGAAAAAATTAATTTGCTCTTGCAGCAAACGGAACTTCAAACATCTGTGGTGTTAATAATTCTCTCTACAAGTTGATGAAATTATATAATCCAAACTAGATTCTCATACAATGCATCTGCCACTCTCTCCATTTACCTTGTTGCCAAGCTGTTAAAGAATTGCATTCTAACATTGACTATCTGTTGAGAAAAACTTATTATGCAACTGGTTCCACAGATCAACAGTGCGAAGGTAATCTTACATGGAAATATATAAATTAATCAACAACAATGATTTCATTTTGAGCCACAATAAGGTTTAGCGAGAAATAATTGCATAAAAGGAATTTTTACTTAGTGGAGTGCATTAAACTTATATTTTCTGGCTGTAAAAAGTATCATGCATAGTATTTACTCAGATACAACTACCGAACTTAATTTAACATTTATGAGACGAGACCTGTGTTGAGTGGAATCGAAAAAATTAATTTGTTATTCGAGAAAGAAATTGCAATTCACTGTAAAGTTTCAAGTAAATTTTCCTATCCTCAGTATGTGAATCTTGAAACGAATTTTGATATTGAAACAAATTAATTCCCATGTGCACCCATTCCACAAACACCATCGATTTTGGATAGAAGTTCTATAGCTTTTGGTTAAGTAAAGTTTCACCAAACCAACTCCTACAATGGTGTACAAAAATAGCATCTAAACTTTTAAAGACAGGTTTGTAAAGAACTTTTGAACCGTGTGCTTAGAAATATTAGTGTTAACCTTTGGCACAAGGCCAGCAATTTCGGGGAAGAGGGTAAGTCGATACATCGTCCACAATATTAAACTGGCGCTTACTTTATAGTGCCCCGACAGGATGACAGGCAAAATCAGCTGAATTTGAACTCAAACGTAAAGACGGAACGGACGAAATGCTGTTAAGCCCAGCATGCTAACTATTCTGCTGGCCCGCCGCCTTATGTTCCTAGAAATATTGAAACCCTTTTGAAAAATTTTAGGTTTATATGCTAGAGTTTCAGTCATACATAATCATCTTTTGAATCTGCCCTTTCTAGTTTTGCGTAGGTCAATCTAAAACGGACGACGTAGAGAACCAGTGGCGCAAACTGCTAACTTTTCATTGGAGAAAACTGTTTCCTGAAGAAATCCCTATAGACGTGTCAGAAAACACTTAAGATTGCAGCTGATGAACTACCATTATCAAGCTTTGTTTAGTAAAAAAGTTGTGAAGAGGAAAGTGAAATTTTTGTTACGTTAAAATTTTAATCATTAACACTTAATTTCTTGTTGAAGATCAAATTAAAGTATCAACTAAGTAAATTAGAACCAACCTACAAGTAAGTCATATGAATACATACATACATACATTCATACATATGTATATATATATATATATATATATATATATATATATATATATATTATGTATATATATATATATAATACATACATACATACATATATATGTATGTATGTATATATATTCATACATACATACATACTGAGCCACGCGCCTTGACAGGCGCGTGGCTCAGTGGTTAGAGCGTCGAGCTTACGATCGTGAGGTCGTGAGCTCGAATCCCGGACCGGGCTGCGTGTTGTGTTCTTGAGCAAGACACTTTATTTTTCACGTTGCTCCAGTTCACTCAGCTGTATAAATGAGTTGCGACGTCACAGGTGCCAAGCTGTATCGGCCCTTGCCTTTCCCTTGGACAACATCGGTGACGTGGAGAGGGGAGGCCTGTATGCATGGGCGACTGCTGGTCTTCCATAAAACAACCTTGCCCAGACTTGTGCCTCAGGGAGTAACTCTCTAGGTGCAAACCCATGGTCAGTGTCTGACCGAAGGGGGTCACCATATATATATATATATATATTATATTAAATTAGAGATAAAACCACTACTAAGCAAATCAAACAGTGAAAATCATAAGCCAATACATAGAAATAAAATTAATTAAAAAATATATAAAAAAATATAAAATATAAAATATAAAAATCCAATTAAAATATTTAAATTAAAGTTAAAAATTAAAAAAATTATTTAAATTAATAATTTAAACTTATAAATTATAAATATATATATATATTTTTATTATCATTTAATTTAATTATTTATTTTTTATTTTTATTTATATTTTTTATTTATATATATATATATTATATATATATATATATATATATATATATATATATGTACACATATATGAATTTATGTATGTAAGTATGTCTCTTCTGTATTTAATCATTTAAATTCTTCCTCTGAAGAAGGAGCTGGTTTCTAGTAAAGATACAGAGCTTCATCTTTGGAATGTTGATAAGGAAAAGAATGAGAAAAATCACGTATAGTTTTACTGTTCCGCTTACAAATTGTGTTAGTAATTTGCGAATCAGTTGGCTGATTTCTTCTTCTGAAAATCCAAGTTTGTCCAGATTGACAGTTAAGCATTTACTTACAAAACTAACTGCTCCACTTTATAACTGGTATACATTTAAATTTGCATGTATGTATGTATGTATGTATGTATGTATGTATGTATGTATGTATGTATGTATGTATGTATGTATGTATGTATATATTTACGTATGTATGTATGTATGTATGTATGTATGTATGTATGTATGTATGTATGTATGTATGTATGTATGTATGTATGTACCTACGTATGTAAATATGTATGTATGTACCTAAGTATGTTTTATTGGGCATGGATTTGCCAAAATTTTTTCTAGAATTGTAGTCTCCAATGTTTAAGATATAGGAAATTCAAAGAAATTTTCTAAAAAAAGTTGAAATAAACACACACACACACAAACACACACACACATACACACACACCACACACACACACACACACGAATGTATGAATATGTGTATGTGTGTGTGGATGTGTATATATGTATAGAAGTATGTGTTTATCTTTACTTGCAAAATTTTCGTTTGTAGTTATTCTCTAACACAACCCGTTACTTTCTAAAAACGTTATCGATTTACTTTTTATGAATTTGATTTGACAGCTCTGATCCTAGATATATAAAAATCCAGGATTGACATGGATGGAACGGATTTGAGCATAGATTTGCGGGATCACACCCAGGCTCGGTTCTAAACAAGAATTTTATGAACACAGATGGAGTTTTAACATGTCAAAGAGAGACCTTTCATGCGGT
>NC_042999.1:113164941-113174941 GCF_006345805.1 Octopus sinensis
GGAGAAAAGGAGTGCAGTGATAGTGAAAGAGAAAGGAAAGCCTCAGTCATTTACAATGACAATCAGACTGAAAATACTATCAATCTTTTCTAGTTTCTTTACTTTTAACAATGAAAAAGAGAGAAAGACATTTAGTAATGAATAGAGGGAAAGTCTTTCAGATGTTTACATTTTTATTCTGGGAGTTTTAGAACGATCGACTTTTAGTTCTTTCTTCTTTACCCTATCCCCGCTGCTTATTCGCCTTCTTTCATAGTTCTTCATGTCTTTTAGTTGGGTGGGGGAGGGGGGAAGACCATATTTTTTTTCAGGCACGTTTAACGTTTTCCCTACAAACTACAAAGGAGCCCCACTCCCTTCCTTTTTTGTCGTACAAAAACTAATGCAAATTTCGAACGGGATATTCCTGTGAAAAGAGTCCAGAAAATTGGATAATATCCACTACAAAATGGGTGGTGGAGAAATGTTGCCAAGAGGTGGCTACACGAAATTCAACTCTATACTTTAAAGAGTGTCTTCTAATATAGCCACGGGCCGACCAAAGCCTCGTGAGTGAATTTGGTAGACGGAAACTGAAAGAAGCCCATCACACACACATATTTATGTGTGTGTATTTGCGTATGTGTTTGTCCTCCCCACCATTATTTGATAACCGATGTTGGTGTGTTTGCGTCCCCGTAACCTAGCTGTTCGGCAGAAGAGACTGGATTATATAGTTTCGGTTTTACGAATCTAAGTAAAAAAAGTCACAGTAATAAAGTCACAGGGGTTTTGTTCGGGGGTGGTGTTGCCGGGGGTGGGGATCCCATAAATCAGTTGTGACTTTTTTCCTGTGACTTTATTACCGGCCACCATAACTTAATTGTGACTTTTTTCTTGTGACTTTTTTCCTAACCAAAATTGACTTTATTACTGTGACTTTTTTTCCCGTGACTTCATTACTGGTCACCGGATTTACACTTCTTTCTATATTCTGTAAGTTTCACAATATAGAAACATTTCTGATGGCACCAGTACACGATTTACAGATGCTTACGTGTTTTATGTCTCCCGTTAATTTTTCACAGGTCCAGCTGGTCATGAGGATAACGATGACGATTGTCTGTAGCAATGATTGTGATACTTCACTCGGGGCGTGAAAATTTGAAGCTTTTAAATTATATTCTTGTTGGATTCTCACGTGTATTGTAGTTCTTGAATAAATGCTTAGATAAGCAGTTTACTTTTTAATATGGTTGTGAAACTAGGAGGTTGGATAAAATATTACTTGAAATTTCAAAATATATTTATAAAAACTAATATAATAAAATGAAATTAAAAGTTACTTTAACTTTAATGAATTTTTTGTTGCTGAGATGGAGAAGACAGTTGCTTTATGGGAGATATATAACGTATTTTAATGTTCCACACGCAGCACTCTGTAACAATCCATTCGGTTTATTTCGCTCGTTTTTAAAAAAATATTATTTAATGATAAGAACAATAATAGGAAATGGTTAGCTTTTGCAAGATTTTTAAGAACTGTCTGCACTTTCAATTATTATGTTTTCACGATTACTTCTACAAGCTGACGTATTATAATAAATTTTTACTTCCACTTAGGGCTAGATTGGAAGTGGACTTGCAATATTTCCAGATGTCCTAAGTCCGATCGCACAAACTCATCTAAGTTTAGATCCATGAAATTTGCTTAATCAGGATACTTTATAAATTACATTGTTTTTTTCAGAACTGACACGTATAAGAAAACCGCTCAGTCACAGTCCTTAGAACTTCAATAAATACTTTTGCATGATTATTAAATGCTTTCTTCAAAAAGTTCGTTATCTCTTGTGAATTACTTGAAGCGTTTCCTTTCTAAATCATGTTTCAACACTCTTACGAGGGTCAGCTGAAAAGTTCATAGGCTGACTAAGAAGGAGTTATCATACAGTAATTAAACTTGGCATGCATTAAATTCAACCTTTCCTGATGCTAATTGCATTTTTCTTTCCAGATAAACCCAGATTGAATACAGAATTGAGGACTTGGAAAAGTGGTACTAAAGACATTTCATGAAAATGGATAAAATTTGACAATATGGTGTTATCAAATATTTGAAAAAAAAAGGGGTTAACCCCCAAGGACATTCATGCTGACATAGTTTCTACATTAGTGGATGATGCTCCAGTTTTATAAACAGTGCAAAAGTGGACCTCCGAATTTAAGAGGGGTAGGGAGAGTCTTGAAGATAACTCAAGGTTCGGACGTCCTGCCACAGCCACCACCCATGAAAACATCGACCGTGTTCACCACATGGTGATAGATGACAGACGTTTAAATGTTGATTAGACGAAAGGGGCCTTACTTCACCAGGACAATGCTCCTGCACACAAGTCTGTGGTTGCAATGGTTGCTGTGCATGTCTAGCTTTGAATTGGTTGATCACCCTTCATACTCTCCTGATTTGGCACCATGAAGAAACACTTGGCTGGGAAGCAATATCAGACCGATGATGAGGTCATATCTGCTGTTGAGGACTTTTTGTGGGGCAGGAGGAGAGCTTCTATACCATGGGAATCCAAGGGCTGCAACACCGATGGAAGAAGGGTATGGACCGCAGGGGAGACTATGTCGAAAAATAAAACACATTTGATCGAGTTCGACCACTGCATCGTGATCAGCCTATGAACTTTTCAGCCCACCCTCGTACACAGGTCAGATACCACATGAATAGATATAATCGAATCTAGCAGTTTAATATTAGATTAATTCAGACATAATAGAAAATCTGTAAAACACGTTAGTTTACTTGACCTAACAAAATAATTTAACTGTAAAACACCATGCTTTATGTTTTACATACCTAAAAACAGTTTACTTGGACTCTACTCAACATTCAACAAATCTCTCAAGTACTTGGCCACAGTTCAAATACCGTACATTATTGTAGATTGATAAATCGTTGTTAGCAGATTAAACTTCCTTTGAAAGTAAATTAAATTTCCGCTTATGCAAAAATTGTTGCAACTCTCATCACATCATTGAATCTTTAACGCTTGCTTTCCCTAAAACAAGAATTCCTTGATATATAGTACAATGGCAAGAAAGAAAACAAGTGCCTACTGCTTCAGTAAATTACTTTGCAAACACCTATCGGTCTACCGTATTAGTGGCATCAACAGACGTTGCTGAAACTATTAAAAAATATATACGTATATGCCTTTCACGAAATATTGCAACAACAAAGTCATTTGTGTCTTTTCCTGACGCATTTAGAAGTAGGTTCTCTAACTTAATCAACTCCTTATGAATAAAATTCCCTGAAAAATATCATAGTAATTGAACTGATGGCATAAAATCAATGTTATTTTCAAGATAAACAGAAATGTCGCAGTTATTGAAGTGTTTTTGAATTTGACTTTCTGTTACTATTCATTTTGATTGACTTTAAGAGTTTTCTGTTTATTGCTAACTCATTCACACGTTTTGCAATAGCGTGCTTATTACGAAAGCCGTCAATCGTGGTCAGCCTATGCACACTTTACGGCAGTTTCTTTAGCAAACTCACCGTTTGCGATCAACAATAGAGAACGAAATAATATAAATTAAAGCAGCTAAATGGAAAGATCCCGTCAAAAGTTCTTTGATTGGGAATGATTCCGCTTTGGCTACTTCGTGGTCATCAAGAGTTTTTTCTTTGATCGATTGGTGCTTGAGTTAAAAATGCCTTTTTAGATTCCAAATTTTCACACAACTAGCTCCTCTCAAAACATACCGATAATTTTATTACCTTTACCAACAATGCCCTATTGTTCAGTTCGCCAGTCTTAATAAATTTCATAATTGTAGTTGATATCATTATGATTATATTCAGTAAATAAGAAAACAACAGTGACAAAGCATGAATTAAGATCATGCGCTTCTAATATCGCGTTAGCATCCGTGTGAGCTATTGATGTATTGCTAATCCAGTAACTGGGGTTGAATTATAAACAGAAATAACATTAAATATTACTGAAAAATATAATTTTGGGGACTATTACACTTTTAAAATTCTTAAGATTTTTGTAATTAGATATAGCAGAAAGAATTTTTCGAAAGTCCATTGGCTCTCATCCTCAATGAAAATCTGCGTCCTGTTATTACTGACACTCGTGCCAGCGGTCATGTCATCGTTTGAGTCGGTCCATATAGTTTCACTGGCATCTTTATTACTCTTTATAGACACCCTTGAAAGTTTTTGTTTCAGGGTCTATCCGAGGACGCTATACGAACTTGTAAGGACTCGATTATGAAAAGGATAGATTATTCATTGAAAGAAGCTACTGTGTTGTCATCAGTTATGAGCAATTTTTCCGTATACAGAGCCTAAAAACATTTTGATTCTATGAAATTTCGGGTTGGAGCGGGCAATTAAAGAAAGTAGAAAGGGAACAAAATAGTGGTTAAAACAACAACAACAACTACAACAACTCCAACAACTCGAAAGCTGCTCGTAAGATAATTATCGGTTTGTAGTAATGAAACCTTTCTTTGAATATTTAGTTAGTAGAAAGAAGCTTGAAAAAAAAGAAAAGCATATATAATCACCTGTATTTGTAAAAGGTTAAATGTTTTTCTGACATATAACCTTTACGAAATAATGTTTTCGGCTGGAGAATTCTTTTTATGAATTAGGTTCATAGAATACATGAATAGTTGGTTACAATTAAACGTTATTGTTTATCATATAAACTACAGCACTTACAATGATTTTAGGTTCTTGTCTTTGGGAAGAAAATTATGCAAACGGCCGGATAAAGAACAAAGCATAGCTTAGCAAATTTGCCTTATAATTAGAAATATACTGAAATAATTGTAATTGTACTTATTTCTCCCTAAGAATTTCCATCAAAAGTTCAAGAAAAGCTATCATTTGAAAACGAATAAAAATAAAGACGACATCGGAAATGTCAATTTTATATATATATATATTATATATATATATATATATATATATATATATATATATATATAATATATATATATATATATATATATATATATATGTGTAAATACATACATATATATATATATATATATATATACACACACACACATATGTACATATATACACACACATATATATATACCTACACATATAGACATGCATGGCGCATGGCTCAGTAGTTAGAGCGTCGAACTTACGACCGTAAGGTTGGGAGTTCGAATTCCGGACCGGGCTGTGTGTTGTGTTCTTGAGCAAGACACTTTATTTCACGTTGCTCCAGATTACTCAGCAGTAGAAATGAGTTGCGACGTCACAGGTGCCAAGCTGTATCGGCCTTTTGTCTTTCCTTTGGATTACATTAGTGGCGTGGAGAGGGGACTGCTAGTCTTCCATAAACAGCCTTGCCCAGACTTGTACCTCGGAGGGTAACTTTCTAGGTGCAATCCCATGGTCATTAGTGACCGAGGGGGATCTCCGACATATGTACATGTTTATATGTATAGACATATATGCATTTATATGTATATGTATATATGTGTATAAGAATATATATTTATATATATATATATATATTTCAACAATTGAGGGTAAAATTAATTAATCATTAATCAATTTCACCAAGTATTCAGTATGTAAAGGGACCATTTAAGGCGAATTCAAATTATTACATTATATAAAAGGGCTTAGTAAAATAAATTACTTTGCCACATACTGAACTCATTAGAAATAGTAGCCAAAAAAACTTTTTTAAAACTATTTCTAATACTTAAAGAAAATCTCTCTCATATAGTGTTTGCTCAACTCAACTCACGAAAGTATGGGGGAAAAGACATTAAAAAATCAAATGCAAAGGTTATTTGAGAACGTACGTTTCAAGATTAGTCAACTCGACATTTCTATCATCAGCTCAGAACTCCTTGGTTTGGATTTGAAAACACTGAAAGTGGGAGCATACCCTTTCGGCTTCTTATCGCTTCTGAAGATCTGCTCGAAACTAACAGTGCCAGCAAACCCAAAATATGCAAGCGAAGAATTTCTGCTCTCCCCTTTCCACCAGCGTGGGTTAAAATCAGTAAACACTATGCTTTTTCGGTAAAATCCGAAGCATTAAATAGAGAGAGATGAATTATAATTTCAACAATTGAGGGTAAAATTAATTAATCATTAATCAAATTCACCAAGTATTCAGTATGTAAAGGGACCATTTAAGGCGAATTCAAATTATTACGTTATATAAAAGGGCTTAGTAAAATAAATTACTTTGCCACATACTGAACTCATTAGAAATAGTAGCCAAAAACACTTTTTTAAAACTATTTCTAATACTTAAAGAAAATCTCTCTCATATAGTGTTTGCTCAACTCAACTCACGAAAGTATGGGGGTAAAGACATTAAAAAATCAAATGCAAAGGTTATTTTATATAATGTAATAATTTGAATTCGCCTTAAATGGTCCCTTTACATACTGAATACTTGGTGAATTTGATTAATGATTAATTAATTTTACCCTCAATTGTTGAAATTATAATTCATCTCTCTCTATTTAATGCTTCGGATTTTACCGAAAAAGCATAGTGTTTACTGATTTTAACCCACGCTGGTGGAAAGGGGAGAGCAGAAATTCTTCGCTTGCATATTTTGGGTTTGCTGGCACTGTTAGTTTCGAGCAGATCTTCAGAAGCGATAAGAAGCCGAAAGGGTATGCTCCCACTTTCAGTGTTTTCAAATCCAACCAAGGAGTCTGAGCTGATGATAGAAATGTCGAGTTGACTAATCTTGAAACGTACGTTCTCAAATAACCTTTGCATTTGATTTTTTAATGTCTTTACCCCCATACTTTCGTGAGTTGAGTTGAGCAAACACTATATGAGAGAGATTTTCTTTAAGTATTAGAAATAGTTTTAAAAAAGTTTTTTGGCTACTATTTCTAATGAGTTCAGTATGTGGCAAAGTAATTTATTTTACTAAGCCCTTTTATATATATATATATATATATATATATATATATATATATATATATTATATATATATATATATTATATATATATATATATATATGCATATATATATCAGTATACATAATATATATATATATATGCATAATATATATATATATATATATATATATATATATATATATATATATATATATGTGTGTGTATATATATGGATGCATCATACATATGTGTGTGTGTGTGTGTGTGAATTGTGATTTCATAGAATCAAAGCTATGCTAATAACAAGTCGTTGGAATTCAGTATCCTTGCGCATTACATCAACGCTTCTGAACGTATGCGGTATTGCCCCAAGGGAGCACTGGGCATGTTAAGGTGGGTGTTAGGCTTTAGGGGACAGAGAGGGGCGGGGAGGTAACATGATTAACATATTAGATTCTATCTATAGTAGTAATTATATTATGCAGCATAAAACTAGTAATGGTCATTAAAATAAAATGAGATCTCAGACACAGGGAAATCATTAACTTCCGATGTATAAAGTAAATTTACAACTTTTGTCTTTATTAATTTTTCATTATTTCACTGTTAAAAGCTTATACAATCCATACTTAGAGTAAGATTTATTAATTATTATCCATTTTAAATTATTAGTTTAGTCGTGATAATTCAATCACCACTTAGGTGGTCGCGAGGCACAACGACTACCTAAAAAGGGGGCTTATTAATTTGAACATATTTTAAGTTGCCCATAGGAGACTGAAATTTCGCATATTGCATAGTGAGAAATCACATCATCGGTCAACACCTACAGGAACGGTTCAGTAACAAAGTTGTTAGTCACCTTATAATTGTAATGTCAGGAAGTGACTAATCATTTTATTGTTGACGTATTCTCGCAAGAATCCTAGTGGATAAATAAGTTGCTGGATAAAGGAATTGAAAGTAGGTATTGTTATGTTGAGAAGTTGAGCTGACATAAATATAGACATACTGGGTTTCATATTTCCTGATAGTATCACCGGAATGGTGTTCTAGTTTATATTCTGTTATATTGTGGATCCTTGTCCACTTGTATGTTGTCGTCGACACTGTAATATTCTTGTCGCCACTATTATGTTGTGGCGATATTACGTGTCTTATTATCTCTAACTCGTCTATCGCGCTATCGCTGATAGCTCCGCAAGATAACGACTTTGACGGTATATATCATGTAACTGACACTGGCTCCAACTGAGGACTCGTACAACGACTGATTGTCTGACTTTATAGTGGTCACTTTGTCACGTGGAAAGGAGTATACCATTTTCACTACAACATATTCTGTGAATGACTATGGGACACAAATTCTGATCATGAAATCCTTCTTGACTGTGTTTACACAAACCAGCATATTATCTAATGACTAAGAAGTATTTGCCATTCTATTTGGATGTATTAATCTCACTCGGCCAAACTATGTTTTCACAAATATCGCCCAAAATTTGAGTATCCTGGGCCGCATTAACGAGTGATGAGAAGCAGGAGGCTGAATTAGATGCAAGAATTGTAGGTACTGGCTCGGTAATGTGCCAGCTACGGGATGCGATCCGCAGTAGAGGAGAAGATGGTAAAAGAGCCAAGCTCGCCATCTTCAGTTCGCTTTGCGTGATTGTCCTCACCTAAGATCATGATTGTTGAGTAACGACCGAAAGAGTACGATCACAGGTATAAGCAACCGAATGGAGTTCCTTCGAAATATTACTGGAGTAATGCTACTGGACAGGATGCGTAATTCAGAGACCAGGCAGTCTCTCCAGGTCGAGCCGCTACTTTTTCCCGTTAATAGGTTACAGCCCCAGTACTATGGATATATGATTAGAATGTCACTGGAATGAATCGTAATACGAATTCTTCAAGCCGAGCCAACCAGTAGAAGACCTAATGGCAGACCAAGAACAAATTGGTTGGATATACATAGTTTCAGTTGGTCGCGCTTGGGAATCCAACAGGAAAGTCTAATGACGGTTGCTTCTGAGGGGACCCTATTGATTTGAGTACTCAACTTCCACGAAACCTCCCGGAATAGTGTGCCGAAAAGAAAGTGTGTCATAACCAGTAAAAGATGAAGAATGAATAATGATTTCTTCTCTATCAATAAAACCTCTCAAGAATAATTTATCTCACAATTTTTTTGGTATGAAAAGGAGCTAAGGCTAATTTGACAACATTATGATTTGAACACTTCTCTTGCACACTACGGATTTCACCAACTAATCTGTCTTAAAGAATCCCTACATAGTACTGGCCAATATAAATGTTGGTTGGTTGATTTCTCCCGTCGTACCTTACATTGTATAGAGAGAGGGGAAGAAAGTCAAAGAGAGATACCGAGAGAATTAACATTAATCAATAGATTTACAGAGATATACTTGCATAGCAAGTGACCTGATCTGAGATCAGGTACTGAAACAAAAACAAATGCAGCACGGAATTTTGTCAGTGAACAGGTCGCGGTTTCAAAGCGACGAAAATATTTTTACAAATTAAATTTAAATGTTGAAGGGAATCTAACGGTTTTTGTGTTTCTTAAATGGCTTATAAACACCTTCCACGCTGCAATTGTTTAAGTCAATAGAGAAACACTGAAAATGACAAGTAGGGGATGGTAAAGAAATATAACGAAAAACTTCAGTATACACATAAATAATCCAACCACCCCAAATGTATTAACAAAAACCTAGCAGAAAATATATCTCTCAGATTGTTCTCTTTATCCTCAAAGGCAAAAGTTCTAAACGATATAGCGCCTCCATATAACGAAGCCCTAAAGAATAGCAGTTATAAAGAAAAAGTGCAATATATAAACAGAAATCCTCCCACAAGAAATAAAATACGTAAGAATAGAAAAAGGAAAATTATTTGATATAACCCACCCCTTCAACATACAAGTATCTACACTTATAGCTAAATTATTTTTCAAAATACTGCAGAAATACGTCCACCACAAACACAAGTATTACAAATTAATAAACATGCAAAACGTAAAATTGTTATACTCAAATACCAACATCTCTAAAAAAAACTGTAGCC
>NC_042999.1:113179941-113217441 GCF_006345805.1 Octopus sinensis
CCCATGAAATTGTACATGGATTCTTTTCTTTATCCACCTATTTTCAGTTTCATTCATTCTCAAGTGCTTGTACAGTACTTTAATTTTGGAATAATCCATCCTACACAAGCCCGACCTTCTTACTTCCAATAACAGCGGTTCTGTGGCATTTTACATACCATGCTATGTTGTTTTCTTCTGCTCTAATGCTGTGTTCGCATCCAATCAGTCCTCTTCCTCTTTTTCTTGGTACATACAGTCTTTGTCACTTTTTGAGTGGAATATCCCATATCTAGTCAGCAACTCCCTTGTATTTCTGTTTGAGCTCTTTAGTTCATCTATGGTCCATGCGATTACCCCTGCTCCATATCTAAAGAATGGAACCGCACAGGTGTTGATAGCTTCAATCTTATTCCGTCCATTCAATTTCGATTTAAGTATCGGTCGCAGTTTGCGCCAGTACTCCACGTTAAATTATTCTGTCATTTCATTCTCCATGAGTTTATCCATTTCCAATATCCCCCAGCTCGTCTCTTCTATCTGCTTCATAACCTCCCTCGACGGTATCGCTAACCCGTCCTTGCATTCAAAACTAACACACCACACTTTCTCAGTCCAAACTCCACTCTAATATCAGCACTGAAAGTATACACCGTATCAACGAGAGAACTGACTTCGAATTCATCATTACCATAAAGTTTGCGGTCATCCATGAATAACAAGTGGTTGGTTTTTTTTTGTTGGCAGCTTTTGAATACATACCTTCTTTTATATGCTGTCAGTTCCGTCCTCCACTTCGCCATACTTTTCCAAGCAATCACTCAACATTCGATGCAATACCAAAAAGGTTCATATATTCCATAATCAAAGAATGTGGGATCATATCGTACGCCTTACGGTAATCGATGCATGACATGGCTAAGTTAGTTTTCCTCCTCTTGCAGTCTATAAGTACAGTTTTGTCTACCAGGAGTTGATCCTTGGTACCTCTGCACTTACGCTTGCAACCCTTCTACTCATATGGTAGGACTCCATATATTTTCCAGTTGTCCGTACACTGACTCTGAGACTATTCCAGTCAATAATTTTCACATAAGTGGCAAGCAGGATATCGGCTTGTAATTGTCTACCATATTGTCCTTTTCGATGCTTTTCAAGCACACCACTGTCCTACCTATTGTCAACCAGTCTGGTGTTACTTGATCGGCATTTAACAAAGTGTTGAGTTGTGCAGCTATTCGTGCATGACATTCACCAAATCTTTTGATCCAGTAGCCTTGAACTCCATCTGGTCCCGGGGCCTTTCAGTTGCCCATTTTTTTGCTGATTTCCTTCACTTCCTTATCTGAAATGACTAGTTCTGCCTGTTTTGGACAGACTATTGTTTGTTTCAGTTCTTGCAACCATTCAGCATCCTTCTTGTTCTCCTTGTCTTTGCTCCAGATATCACTCCAAAACCTTTGACTTTCAAAGTTATCTGATATCAACTTTTCATCTGTACACTCTCCATCTATTTCTTTGTAGAATCCCTTCTGATCTACCTATTCTGGTGGTAACCCTTCCTTCTTTGGTCGTATTTTACCATCTTTGCTTTCTTTGTAATGAGACGCTGTTTCAGTCCCTCCATTACCACTTTCAGGTCCTTTCTTTCAATATTATACTTCTTATTCACTGCCCTGTATTTTCGCTCGCTTTTAAGCTCCCCCTTTTCTTTTCGGTCTAACACAGAAATGTCCTTCGAGAGCATATCTAACCCCCGCCTGTGTTCTTTTCCACCATGGATCTTTCTTGTTCTTGACATCAATATCAACATTTTCTACTACAACAATACTTGCTGCCTTGATCAAATTATTTGTTTCTGTGATGTTTTTTGTTCTGATGTATTTCAGAATTTCATTCACATTTTTCGTTTCTTGGTTCAGTTTCCACCGACCAACCTTTTTAATGTTGCAAATAATGTCACTATCGTTCTCCTGTAAGCTTGCTTTTATTCTGTCGTAGATTGCTTTTGCCCATCTGTCATGTCACCATTAGTTTTATTGTCTTCTTTGAAACCATCTCTTATCGAGCAAGCTATCACTGTTCCTTTCCTGTGGTTTGTTAGAAATTTCCCATCTGTTTTCTGCTGTGAGATTACTTTTATCAGTAAGAACTGTATTTTCATCATGATTTTTCTTGGATGACTTTTGCTACTGTCACTGTCTCGTAGTGCCTTAGAGCAGTGCCGATCACCTCGATGTGCCAGATGACCGATACTATGACAGTGATGGCATCTGCATATACCGACAAAGTTCTTACACATCCTACCACACCTAGATTGGGTGGGATGCTGCTAAAAATCCATAGTTTCTGAAGAAGTATTTGAAGAGTCCGTACATACGGAGGAAACAAGAAGAGACAACCTTGACGGACGGTGGCTCCGAGAGGTGACCATTCACTCTAACTACCAAATAGATGTTGCTATATATAGCAGTAATCTAACCGTGTAAGACGGCACTAGAACATCCGTCATGTGTTATTGATCAACCCTATCAAAAGCTTTTGATTGATCCAAATTGATCAGTGTCCCACCCATATGTGGACGACCGGTCGGGGGTGGGAGGACAGGTACGTCTATGATAACTGTTGCACCTCTGACGGTTTTGGACGACTATGAAAGATAGCGCGAACGAAGTCACCAGTTGCCATATTGCCGCTGACCCGAAGCTTCACGGCTACCTCTGCTTGCTGGCGTTTTGTCTGTCTATGCCAGGTCACCGTTCTACCGCAGCCGACATAGCGCTCTTCTCTCCGGGAAGCTCCCCAGCGGATCACCGACGGTCATGATCTCTCATGCAAGCTTGTCTATGTGTGTCTGTGCATATGTTTATGTAAGGATATGTGTGAGTCTGTGAGTGTACCTACGAAGCCTGTCTAGGTCGACCGTACAAATCAAAAATTTGTTCTCTGTGTCGCTTACGATTTTAAAATGCGGACGACCTATACTCTTCTTATCTACTGGCCTAGATACGATTTAAATGATCTGAAGCGGTTTAGCCATGTCTACACTGACACATTCGGAAAATCCACTCGGTATATGACAGTTCGAATAGTTTAAGCAGGCTTGTGAGTTTTTTGAAATTTACTTTCCTTTTAATTATCTGCTACAAAATCCGAACGAGCATCCTAGATGGTGTTACAGTCACCCCTTACCAGAAAAGAAAAGGAGATTCCAAGAAAATTTGCAGGTGCCTGAAAAAAATCCAGCTGTTACACCCCTGACGGAGAACATACAACTACTAATCTGAAAGCACTCCACTGGACGCGGTTCACACCCAGAAGTACTAACTTACCTTTTGGGTCCGAGATGATGGCCCATGCCGTGGGATCCAGATCATTCCAAAACAATTACAACAGCTTTGCCTCCTAATGTCGGTCGACTTGGTGAGATCCTGTATGTACTGAAAATGAGCATGAAGTTTTGTAGATCGGACCTGGTTTTGCTGTTGGCCATCTAGTGACCTGAGATCGTTGAATGGGTGGCCCTGCTGCCAAGGTGACCCTAGGCAACGTGTATTTACTCTGCTTATTCTGAATACATCCACGATAGACAAGGAAAAGGAAAGTGAGAAAGATCACCCATCTTATTTCTGTGGAAGGACAGAAATCTTAGCGGCTATTTGTGGGTGCGTCTACAAGGAGTTATTTATGTTCCCTCGGAAATCTCCCATTCCCTTAGAGTAAATTTTTTTCAATTTGCCTAATTTAAAAAAAATTTATTTTAGTATGAGTTGGAATGTTATGTTTTGGTGTGATGTAGTCATGATTCCTATTTCTGTGTTAATGTATACCTTTCATTAAGACCTTTGTTCTGTTTGTGGCAGTGTAGCTGATTATTTTTGTTTCATCGCTTTGAAGGTACTTGATCGCATTGAGGGTATTTGATCGCTTTCAGGGTGAGGAATGGGTTGTGTTTTTCATGATCAAGTCAAGAACGACAACCATTCCATCCCTGTGCCTGAATTTTTACTTTTCTTGTCTGTGGACTTGCTGAATACTTGTTTTATTTTGTTATGCCATACATTACGGTCGTCACAAGCAAGGAGATATCTAGTTCTGGGGTACATCAGCCATCCCTATTTTTACTATTACCCGACAAAAGTTATGTTAGAATCAGGAGCAGTTTGGCACTTTTTAATGTCCAATTTTCCAGCGCTTCTTCTTCGGTTTGAAACCAAACTTAAACTGTGTCAATATATTTCTATGATCCAAATTAATTTAAGAAGATACAATCTGGTTTTCTATCGCTCTCTCTAGTCGTTTAGTTTTGAGTCCAGTATATTTGTATATAACTGTTTTTGTTTTTGTTACCTATTGAATTTGAATGTGTTGCTGTTTAGATATATTGTTCAGCCATTTTTAGTGAGATGCGTTTTTGCATTTGTTAGTTCTCCTGATAAAGAAATCCGCCTCTAGGTTTCGGCATACATTTGTGAATACATTTCTACTTTAGAAGTTTCAGTGTTTACCGTTTATATTGTATGGAACTCAGTGCTGATGGTAACAGTTGTATTTGTTTCACTGTTCTATTTATCTTGCTTGTCATTGGTGTGTTTTTCCTTGCTAGTATCTGTAGTGGCGTGAGGTGTGGTAGTAGAATTGCTTTCCAGTTTCTGATCATTTGTACTATTTTTGGCGATGCTGTTCTTGTGTTTTATGCATCTTCGTAATGAGTCCTCGAAGAACCACCTCCTCCCTCAATTTGAGGTTCCATATTGTATTTTTAAAATATGTGTATTTTGAATATGTACATTCAGATCTTTACATCATTTGAATTCAGCCTCATGAGAGCACTCTTTTCAACTTTGCGTGTGAGTGTGTGTGTCTTTGTGTGAGTATGTGTGTATATGTATATATATATATATATATATATATATAAATTGATCAAAATAAAATAAAAACATGATGCGAAGGATTCAGCGGTACATATGTTTCGGGCCTTTATTAGACAGATTTATAACAATGCATAATGTATGTCTGTGGCCTTCTTCAGCCGCGCACAACAGCTTCCACAAGGACATGTGTTACATCAAAAATTCTTGGTTGGGGATGCAAATCCTCTCATTCGCGTACGACATAATGCGGCAGCAGCATAGAATTGAAGCGTCCATCTCTTTCTTCTCTCAATGTAGAATGAGGAAAATTGGATGTTGAGGTAATGTAAATAAATAAATACATATATAGAGGTGAAGATGGAGGGGCGAGAATTCGGGACGAGGGATAAAAAATGTATGAAAAGTGTAAGTATAGAAAAATATAAAAATGTAGAGCATAAAGATATAAAGAGTTATATGGAGATGTAAAGGGGGTATAAAGGATATAAAGGAATATAAAGAAATATAAATAAATGTAAAGGCATAAGGTTATAAAGTAAAAATAGAAATAGAAATAAAAGAATTTGGGAATTAAAAGACAAATGCATAGGCTTCAAACTCAGATGGTCCATCATCGGATCAGCTGCACCTTATTTAAATAATAGAGCAGGATGCCAACTATGTTGTGTAGAACTCCTGAACATCTTGAAATTCAAAGACAAACACAATCTTATTAACAAAAGGTCAGAGTTCAAACCATCCTGTATACATAAGCTTATTAATACTTTCAAATACCACAAAGCTTAGGTCTTATACCAACTCCCCCATGCAATTTCCTCCCACCCGGTGCAACCTGTCGGCTCCAGCACATCCCGCTTTCCTATATGTGCGTGTATATGTGTATGTGTGTGTGTGTGTATGTGTATGTATGTGCACATGCGTGTACGTATGTGTACACATATATATATATATATACATGTGCGTATGTGTGTGTGTGTGTGTGTGTATGTGCATATACGGTTCCCTGCATTTTCCTCCTATATATACAAATTTTGTCTCCCATATATGACTTCTTTTCCCTAAATATTTCTTCTCCTACACCCATATCCTCCCTATATAGCCTCTTTAATTCCCTATATCTATACCCTTTCACATTTCTAACTCGGATGTTGAACGCACACCGCCAAACTCCACTTCCCACCCTTCCAATTTTCAGTTCCCCCCGCCCGCCCCTACGTTTAACACACACCTCTAACTTTCAACCACCTTCATCTCATGTTAAACTTTACCAAATTATATTTTTATCTTATTTTATTTTATTTTTATTTCTATTTTTACTTTTATTTTTACTTTTATCCTACTTCCATTTATTTTAATTTTTACTTTTATTCTACTTCCATTTATTCTCATTTTTATTTTCATCCCTTACCTTAACTCTTATCATTTTTATAATTCTTATATTTCATTTCTAACTATTACATTGTATTTCTTATTTTATACTGTATTTTTTATTTCTAATTTTTACCCTTACCCTCATTCTTACCCCTAACTTACCGCTTTACACCTCTATATATGTTTATTTACTTACCTATGGATCCACTTTTTGACTATACGAGCGTCCGCGTACGTGTGTATACGCATACATACATATGCACGCGCATATATGTACATGCATACTTCGATATCTTATAGCTATACGCATATGCGCGTGTGTCTCTGTGTGTGTGTGTGAGTGTATATGTGCACGCACATACGGACACACAGCCGTGTGTGCGTGCACGTATAGACATGAGTACGTGATTTTTTACATACGTTCTTATATACATCCTTTAATATCTTATACCTAGACCTAGAGGCGTGGGCATATACGTGTGTGTATGTAGGGATGGGCGCGCGTATGTACATGCGAGTGTGTACGCGTATAGTGTCCGTGTATACATGCGGATATTCTGTTGTATGTATGTATGTGTGCGCGCGTGCGTGTGGGTGCGTGTGTGTTTATGTACATGTTTACACGCGAGTGCGTGTGTATGCTTATAGGCTTGGAGGTGCATATGTACGCGTGTATGTGGGTGTATGTATCCATGATGATATGTATGTACTAGAAGTCCATTTAATTCAAGGAACCAGATTAAATGCTCATCAGCTCTGATTTACAACACATTAGGTCCCCAGACGAAACTGTTGATTTACTGACAATTCTACAACTAAATTTTATCAATCTCCTGACCACCATGCTTGGTCCGGAACCTCTATACATCCCTTATCTTTACATTCTTTTACACTTTTATCATGTTTTTATCATGTTTTTTTACTTTAAAAAAATTTTTTTTTTTACTTTTATTTCTATTTTTACTTTATAACCTTATGCCTTTACATTTATTTATATTTCTTTATATTCCTTTATATCCTTTATACCCCCTTTACATCTCCTTATAACTCTTTATACATTTTTATATTTTTCTATACTTACACTTTTTATACATTTTTTATCCCTCGTCCCGAATTCTCGCCCCTCCATCTTCACCTCTATATATGTATTTATTTATTTACATTACCTCAACATCCAATTTTCCTCATTCTACATTGAGAGAAGAAAGAGATGGACGCTTCAATTCTATGCTGCTGCCGCATTATGTCGTACGCGAATGAGAGGATTTGCATCCCCAACCAAGAATTTTTGATGTAACACATGTCCTTGTGGAAGCTGTTGTGCGCGGCTGAAGAAGGCCACAGACATACATTATGCATTGTTATAAATCTGTCTAATAAAGGCCCGAAACATATGTACCGCTGAATCCTTCGCATCATGTTTTTATTTTATTTTGATCAATTTACTCCACCACCTACACCACCAAACGGTATACACAGGTGCTTATAATTATCAAGTACTCACCCCGAATTTCTATATATATATATATATATGTATGCATATGTGTATATGTACATGTATGTATATATTATGTATATATATATATATATATAATATATATATATATATATATATATATATATATATATATATATATATATACCTATGTGTACGTGTACACATGCGTGCGCGCACACACACAGAGGCAATCAGCCCACGAGACAAACTTTACGTCATTATGATGACGTCAACATCCATTAGAATTTCATTATAGACATCTTGCGAAAATAAGAGAAGCACTGGACCGTTCAAGCACAAACAAAAATTATCAACAGTGTGGATTTTAACAACGAATGAAAACATCATGAAAATTCATGAACTGATCTTGTAGGACTGTCACCGAACATCTGACGGACTTGTTGATATGGCTGGTGTGTCCTGGAGCTCCTGCCAACGAATTTTGAACGAAGAACTGTGAATGAAAAGAGTTGCAGCAAAATTTGTGCCTCGCTTACTCATGGAAGATCAAAAGCAATCACGACTGAAAGCGTGTCGTGAACTGAAAGAACAGTTGGAATTTGATCCGGATCTATTTTCGAAGGTCATCACTAGTGACGAAAGCTGGTGCTACGGAATTTGCAGATGTAGAAGTGAAGAAAAAAAAAAAAAAGACGGAGGCGTGAAAAGGCATCACTTCGCAAGAGTTCCAGCATTGCTTCGAATAATGGAAAATGTGGATGGACCGCTGCATTGCTTCAAATACCTTGAAGGTGATAAAAGTGTAAGCATGTAAAACTAATTGAATAAAATAATATTGCAAAATTCCGGTTTCTTTTGAGTACCTCCTCGTATATATATATATATATATATATATATATATATATATATATATATATATATATATATATATATATATATACATATATATAAGCTCCTCTTATGGACACGGCTAACAGTCTACATTGTAAACAATTACAAAGAAATGTAACGTAGAATGACCAATTCCTTAAATTTTTATGTAATATTTTAGCTTAATTGATATGAAGCAATATATATCTTTTTATTGACCAAATCAACCAAATGTTGTCCAGTTTCAACTTTCCGTGCTTTGTGTATATAAAGAGGAAAATTTGTGTGTATATGTAACTATGATGTGCCATGCATTAATTTGTGAAAATGCAATTGTATTGCATAATGTTGAGCATATATATTGATGTAAATATGTATGCATAATTTCGTTCGAACTGAAATTAATACTGAGTGAAGACGGCTTCAAAACGGCCGCAACCCTATGGAAGTCACATGGTGAAATAAATATACATTCACCTCATACATCTCCTGAATTTATAGTTTTATGTGCAATGTGCACTTACGCGTGTGTAGAAGTGGGTGTGTGGTAAAAAGATTGCTTCCCAACCACACGGTTCCGGGTTCAGCCCCACTGCGTGGCACCTTGGGCTCGTGTCTTTTGCTATAGTCTCGGGTCGACCAAACTGCGTAGATTTGGTAGATAGAAACTGAAAGAACCGTCGTATATATATTATATATATATATATAATATATATATATATATTATATACTTTATTGTGTCTTTGTGTTTGTCCACCCATCACCGCTTGACAATCGGTGTTGGTGTATTTACGTTCCCGTAACTTAGCGGGTTGGCAAAAGAAACCGCTAGAATAAATACTAGGCTTTAAAAAAATCCTAGGGTTGATTTCTTCGTCTAAAACCCTTCAAGTTGGTGCTCTAGCATGGCCGCAGTCAAATGGCTGAAACAAGTAAAAGAATAAAAGAATATGTGCGCGTGAGTGTGTGTATATACATATTTACGTACATACATACATACATACATACATACATGCATACATACATACATACATACATACATACATACATATATATGTGTGAGTGTGTATACATTTCTTTGATTGTACTCTTCTGAAGATAGGGCTTTGCGCCTGAAATATATAATTTTTTTTCAACTTTCATTGCTGCATTGTTAGAAGCTGTCCTAATTTCCCTTTTCGCTTATTATCCTGTTTCTGTACGACAATGCTTCAAGCAAATTACAATGCTGTTATTTCATATGTATGTTATTTGCTGTTCTTAAATATTTATGTATGTATGTATGTATGTATGTATGTATGTATGTATGTATGTATGTATGTATGTATGTATGCATGTATGTATGTATATATAAACATATATATATTTATCAGGCGCTAAACTACCTTATCTAATAGCTGTTGTTGACGCCGGTAATGAGACAGTTCTCTCTCAAGGAATTGCAATTGCCAGAAGACTTAAGAAGACAGCTGGCGAAGGCTACATTTTCGTTTATGTTCTTTTTGTCTTTTATATATATTTTTGTCCTTGGTTCCACTTCATTACACATACACACGCACGCACGTACATACACACGCACGCACACACACACACACACACACGTACGTACACACATGCACACACGTATACACACACGTACATGCACACACGTACATGCACACACGTACATGCACACACGTACACACACGTACACACACACACGCACCCATACACATTCACACGCGCACGCACACACATACACATACACACACACGTACGCACACGCACACGCATACACACACGCACACGCATACACATACACACACACGTACACACACACGTATACACAGACGTACACACATATACACACACACGTATACACACAAATATGAAGCAACTAGTGTTGGTCTGTTTGCTTCCCTGTAACTTAGGATGTCGCCAAAAAGAAGACGATAGAATGACTGCCAGAATTGAATATGTGCAGGTTTCGCTTGATCGATGAAATATTTCAAGGAATGCCCCAACACAGCCGGAATCCATTGATTGAATTTAGTAAAAGAAGAAACCGAATGTGTATGCGTGCATATACGCATATATATACGAAACAGTCCTTCCCGCAAAGCTAATTAAATAAAATTTGGGATTTTTGCGGAGGGGTAAAAGTGGTAACAAGAACAGGACAGTAAGAATAAAACAAGACAGTAAAAACAATTCAAGTAAAAACAGTAAAAGACAAGACAAAGAGAATAACACAGTAAAAACAAACGATGAGGGCTGTTAAGCCAAGACGATGGAAAAATTACTCTGAATGCATTAAGGAGACAGCTTATGAGAGGGACAGAATAGGTGGGAGGAAGGTGTTATAAGTCTAACAGCTGTTTCTGAGACTTGCAGTCCATAATAATGTTGAAAGATTTAGTTCATAACAATATGCGGCCGTATGGATGCAATTAGCTTTGGTTAAGATGAGCCTCCGTAATCAGAGTAGAGATCATACTTTTCAAATCGTCAGTTCAATGCTAGAATGACTAAATGAGGAGAGCTAGCTGTATTAGCGGTTGGAACAGTGAAGTTATATATACATGTCTCTGTTTGTGTGTGTGTGTGTGTGTGTGTGTGTGTGTGTGTGTGTGTGTTTGTGTGTGTGTGTGTGTGTGTGTCAATGCGTGCATATAGGGACCTTGATATTGAACTTGCTCTCTACATTGCACATTTTTGCTTTGAGTTCATATCATGGTGATATTGAACTCATTACCTATAGACCTCAGTAATAATAGCAACCATTACTTTCTATCAACTGCACAAAACACAAAAATTCTCATATTGAAAAAAAAAACAAACAAAAAGATTCCTTCAGCCTAGTAGATAGAATGTATGCATATATATGTATATATATATATATATATATAATTTTAATCCAAACGGGAAACAAAAAAATACCAACAATGGAACAATTACAGTATTATTATTAATAGGCTCTCAGGAAATGGAAGCAGGGAGATATGACGTTTCGAGCGGAGCTCTTCGTCGGAAACATAAAGAAGGAAGAGAGAGGAAAGAAAGATCCCAGAGCGGGCAACAGGGAAAGAGAAAAAAGACGACTGGTGTTTACGAGTTGCACATGGTGAAAGGCGGATGTTTACGAAAACAGTGGTCAGCTTAGCAGACAAGGTCAGTAGTAGTAAGAAAAAGAAGAAGGAGGAAGGGAGGGAGGGGAAGGGGTGGGGCGTATGTAGCGTGCCAGCGTGTTGAGTAGTAGTGTGGTGTGTGTCCAGTGTCGTGGTGGTATTAATGGCGAGTAGATTGAATGTGTGTAAGAGTAATGTATATATTTAAGCAATGTGTGTATATGTGTGCGCGTGTGTGTAACGAAAAAGGGGGGGGGTTAAGGAAAAAGGACTCCAGCTGAGGGGAAGATGGAAGAGTGGTCCCGCGGAGACGGGCGTGGGAAAACCCAACGACACGCGACGGTCCAGGAACGGGCGGGAGGTCTTGTCGGGTCCAAGAGCGAGGTGCCTGCGGCGCGTATGCGTGCGCGAACCGGCGCAAGCGCGATATATATATATATATATATATATTATATATAATATATATATATATATATATAATTTACAATATAAGGGCAAAGAAAAATTCTAATGCCAAATATGCCGAAAAAAGACAAAAATTGTCAATTAACCATTATAATTTATGCGTCTCGAAACAAACCGATAGAAATTTCTAAAAAATTCGTTATTACCGTATTGGACCAATTTCGGAGTTAATTCATAAGAATTTTCTCCTCTTCAGCGGCAAATACGGCTATCAGTTTGTTTCGAGACGCATAAATTATAATGGTTAATTGACAATTTTTGTCTTTTTTTCGGCATATTTGGCATTAGAATTTTTCTTTTGCCCTTATATTGTAAACTATTTATAAATTTAACCTTTAAAGGTATTTTTTGATATGCTGGCCATTGATGAAAGTTTTTTCCCGAAAAAAAATTTATCCTACATTAGTTATATATATATATATATATATAATATATCCATATATTCTTTTACTCTTTTACTTGTTTCAGTCATTTGAGTGTGGCCTTTAGTCGAGCAAATCGACCCCAAGACTTATTCTTTGTAAGCCTAGGAATTATTTTATCGGTCTCTTTTGCCGAACCGGTAAGTTACGGGGACGTAAACACACCAGCATCAGTTGTCAAGCGATGTTGAGGCTATAGTAGAAGACACTTGCCCAAGGTGCCACGCAGTGTGACTGAACCCGGAACCATGTGGTTGGTAAGCAAGCTACTTACCACACAGTCAGGTACACACACATACATTTACATACATATATATATATATATAAATATATACATACATACACATATATATATGTATGTATATATCTATATCTATATCTATATGTATATATACAGACATACATACATATATACATATATTATACACATATACATGTACATACAGACACCCACCCACACTCCTTCGCTCCCCCCTCTCTCTCTCTCTCTCAAACATACATATTTATATATGTATACATATATATGTTCGCTGAAAGATATATAAAAATTCTTATTCACCCTGTATTTTTTAAATGCGAGAGAAAAACTTTAACCGCCCCATTGGAAAAAATAATGAAAATAAAAAAAATGAAAATAAAACAAAGACAAAAACAAAAAACACCCCTCCTCCATTTATGTTATTTTTATTTTATATTAAATGGGCTGTTTTATTTTCCAGTTGAAGATTAACATTTTTGTAATACTATTTCATCCCTTTAAACTTAACAGTATGCTAATCTCATGTTTGAACACATTGAAGAATTTCTGACACAAAGCTAGTGATTCTACGAAAAATTGCTAATGAACCATATTCTTTTAGTACATTCAACACCTAAATTAAGTTTATCATTGAATTTTTCTTATATGAGTCTATAATCAGTAATTCTAAAGAGAAGGAAAAAAAGCTTATTTTCTGTTGGTATGTTCAACACCTCCTCTTAAAATGGCTGACCAAATTCACGCTTATTACAAGCTTTGTAAAGCAGCTAGAAGTTTTCTGTCTTCTTTCAAGAGGCCTGAAAGTATATAGCAGGAGATTTTGCAGTGTTTGAGTGTGAAAGTGTGAATGAGTTAAACCACGCCGATGATATATATATATATATATATATATATATATATATATATATATATATATATATATATATATATATGTTTATATATATATATATATATATATATATATATATATATATTATATATATATATATATATATATATATATATATATATATATATGTATGTGTTTATATATATATATATATATATATATATATATATATATATATATGTGTGTTTATATATATATATTATATATATATATATATATATATATATATATATATACACATATATATATGTATGTAGCACATGCATATATATACGTGCATATACACACACATCTTTATACGTTGACATACATGCATAAATACATGAATAATTATATATGTATATATGTTTATATACATACATCTGACGGTATTACTATAAAATGTATAAATATGCATGTGTATATATGTGAGTATAAATTATACATTCACATGAATTTTCAATTGATTTTCATCTATGATTTTCTTTTTCTTTCGTAAAATCCAGCTGAATTTCACAGAAAATTACGAAACGAGATCATAAGTAACTGGATGATTTGTATGAACAATCTCTTTCAAATATTTTTATCAATAAAATATATTCATTATCTGTCTTAAATACAACAGAAAATAGAAAGATTTAAAAAAGAACAAAAAAAAGCACAATTTTATAGTTTTCTCAACATGTTTATGTTTGCTGATTAGTTAAATACACGGTTTTCAATTGTGATAACTTTTGATCATACAAAACCTTCCATAAAATACGAAATCTGATGACGGTAACTGAAAGATAGTAGGGTTCCAGCTGCTTTTTCTAGCGGGTGATGTGATCACATAGATGCACTGTCGTATGAATAAAAGATGAAACGATCATGGTTGCAATGCATTTGAGAATAAGTCTGATCGATCACGTTCTTTAATGTCTTCGTAACTTATTGGCTTTTGCCCCCAAGAACTATCTTAGCACAGCTTTCTCTATTCAGATAATCTCACCGTTATTGATTTGTAACTATCCAGTATGATGAAGATTCAGATCTTGAGCCGGACAGTCGATAAATCATGTCTCACGTGGCAATGAATCCTTTTTCCAGACATACCAAGTTCTTTTGCAGTAGTTATCTTACAGTCTAGGGCACATTTTAGCCCTGATATGGAATACCTATAATGTAAAGCATTCCAGTCGCAATCGACAATGCACGTACCGAGGAACAATGCACGTACTGAAGAACAATGCACGTACCGAGGAACAATGCACGTACCGAGGAACAATGCACGTACCTAGGAATAATGCACGTACCGAGGAACAATACACGTACCGAGAAACAATGCA
This sequence comes from Octopus sinensis, assembly GCF_006345805.1. NCBI lineage: Eukaryota > Metazoa > Mollusca > Cephalopoda > Octopoda > Octopodidae > Octopus > Octopus sinensis. The sequence continues at coordinate 113,194,944 of NC_042999.1, forward strand.
AGTACCAAGGAACAATGCACGTACCGAGGAACAATGCACGTACCGAGAAACAATGCACGTAGCGAGAAACAATGCAAGTACCAAGGAACAATGCACGCACCGAGAAACAATGCACGTACCGAGGAACAATCCACATATCGAGAAACAATGCAAGTACCAAGGAACAATGCACGTACCGAGGAACAATGCACGTACCGAGAAACAATGCAAGTACCAAGGAACAATGCACGTACCGTGGAACAATGCACGTATCGAGGAATACATTATGTTATAAATCGTTTCTCAAATGAAGAGGACTTGTTTTTATTTCAGTAAAGGGAAACTGAAAGGTTATAACGTCCGTAATTTACTCAGAAGGGTGTATATGAGGCCAGTTAGCATCAACTAGGAATAAAAACTGGATTGTGGCTACAGGTGAGTATGAGCTCATTTTTTTTGTTTTATGACACTCACTATGGCTCCCACCTCCATAAAACATTCAAGTAAAATATCTATTGTTATCATAGACACAAGTTATCAAATTTCTAGGTGTACAGCCAATTATACCTACTGTACACCTAGAAATTTGATAACTTGTGTCTATGATAACAATAGATATTTTACTTGAATGGTACTTTCATTGTTTCTCGGTACGTAGTACTTGGTTGGTACTTTATTTTATCGTCCTAGGAAGGATAAACAGGAAAAATTGATATTGGCGAAATTTGAAGTGAAAATATAAAGGACTGTGATAAGTAAAGTATTTTTTCTATCCTTCACCCCATCCGCTGCTCACAAAAAAACAAAATGTCAAAGTCTCAGTTTTAGAGGATGGGATATAGATAAAAAAAGTCGATAATATCCTTTCCTGAACACCCGAACCAATCACTATTCCATGCGACTTCAGAAGTCACTTGACATAGTGGCCAGGGTGTTGGGCTCATGAATGGAAAGTTGTGTATTAGATTCCTAGACAGTATGACATGTTGTGTCATTGACTAAAGCACTTTACTTTCCGCTGCTCCAGTTCACTCAACTGAAAATTAGTACCAAAAGTAGTTACTGGAGATTAACATTGTGATGAATTGGCATCCTGTCCCGGGTGGAGCGGTATCTTTAGAGATGAGTAATTGCTAGCCAATTCTCCATTTTGCTTTGTAAAGGCTATCATGGTAGTTCATGTTACTTAAGTGGTCCCGACTTGAGAAGATGATATCAACCCCAGCACTTCATCACTATTCTAGTTTTTCAAACCCGGAAAGATCAAAAGCAAATCGACCACCACAATCAGGTAATATTGATGTTAATAAAAGCATGAGACCACACATTTAACAGAGAGCGGATGTGATATGATGTAATATATTTTCCAGGGGAGTGAGTTGGTAGTCTAGTGAAGAAGTGTACCTTTATTCCAGAAATAAAAGAAAATATTGGGTCGTGAATTAGACGTCTCAGAATCACGTTTCTCTCACCAGGGTAATCTAAATTTCCGGTACGATCAAGTAAATATGTGGTTGTCACGGACAAAAGCCGTCGAAAGTTATATCGAATATTCATAATAGAGTAACAGTTGATGAGATGATCAGAACTTGTGATATTGAACCAAACAAACTATGATAGCTCTTTTTGAACATTCAACACACACCCCGTCGTATTTATGATACAATGTTTATTTATCTGTAATCAATTATGCTTGTCCCAGCAACAAGTGATTTCTCTGTATTGATTAAAAATAAAAGCGGCTTTAGTCCTTAGATAAATTCACCTGTCATGAAGGTGTAATGTGCTGTTGCTAGATTACTTAAAATGGAAAATTCTCTTATTTGTATAATAGATCAAAATTCAAAAGATTTTATAACCGAATACAAATAATAGAGAAAGATGAAACTAAGACAACTACGAAGTGGTTGTTATTGGCAGAATATATCAAAACTGTTGTAAAGTACTTTATGTAGTCTGTAAATGATACAAGTGGAATGAAGTAAAACCAAATGAGCATCGAATTATTTAAAGGATGAATTTGAATGTCTTTTTTTTATATAGAAAATAAGATAATGCCTCTTATTTTTACACAAAAGAACTCACTATTTTAGAGATTTATTAAGGTCTTGTTTAAAATCAAACAAGGTCACATCTTCTCATAGCAGATAATCAATAGGAATATTGGGTATTTAATAGGAATATTGAATGTCGTTAAAATGATTTTTACATAAGAAATATAGTATACAGGGTTACGAGTACTTTAACATTGGAATGACAATAACATGGTTGTAAGTACAACACAACAAAAAAGGATATCCCGACAGACTAAGTTCGCGACCCTGTATTCCTCCTTGTTGAATCCATTATAATTTTCTCATACCAATAAAATCTTAGATGTCGTAACATTTTATTTCGATCCCTTTACATATCAGGAGACTTATTGACTGTAAACCAGCTTGCATCAACTTTTCATTTTGACTTCTTCATGGTCGATAAAATGGCTACAAGTTAAATTCTTTTATTGGTTTTAGCCCTTCCACAAGTTTGGAATAGTGACAACACTTTTAAAGCTATAGTCAATCACATCAACTACAGTATTTATTTTATCGACGTCTTAAAATTTAAAGTTAAAGTGAACCTTGGCAGTCTGTGAACCCATAATGTAAAATAGTGTATCTAAATATACCAATGAATTTTTCTGTTATCCTACTGATTCTGCCATACGACTTGCCTCTACTCAAGTAAACTCAATCTACGCAATTGAACTAATGCTTAATCATATTAGTAATAAAGTTTTTTTGATCTCAAAATAGTCTTTGTATATTTGAGTGTATGCATGTGTAAAATGTTGGTTTGTGTGAACATATATAAGTGAGTTAGAATGTTTTTTTTTGTTTGCCTCAGTGAACGATTGTTTTGTACATGTGTGGGTGTAATTGTGATTATGTTTCTCAGTGAATGTTTAAGTGAGTCTAATTATGTCTATGCACGATCCAGTGAAGGTTTCTTTGATGACGTCAAGCTGGTTATAACCTTTCCTTTTACAAAGCTCTCTTTTTCTTCCGTCGAAGTTGTTGTTTGTTTGCTTAGAATTTTCTTTCATTTCTTCCTTCTTATTTATCTATTTATTTATTTATTTATTTATTTATTTATTTATTTATTTATTTATCTCTTCCTCGCAGTCTTCCTGGTTGTTATAAGCTTCGCTTGATCCTATCTTTAATATAATGATACAGTGATGATATTAGACGGTAGTTTGTGGTTTAATTGTCAAAGTCTGCAAAACAACTCTCCCGAAAGAATGATGAGAAAGAGGCAATCAGCCTACAAGGCAAACTTTACGTCAATAAGATGGCGTCAATGTTCATTAGGATTTCGGTATTCATTACAGAGATTTTATGGAAATAAGAGAAGCACCGGACCGTTCAAGCACAAACACAAATTATCAACAATGTGGATTTTAACAGTAATACAGTTGTTCTACTAGCAATTCCTTTCATAATTTAATACGGCTTTTCAAAATAGCTATGTTTAAGAAGTAACGTAAGGTAAGGCGTTATTCTCTACCACAAAGATGTAAGCCGTTATTCCCCACCACGAGACTGCTTTTATTTCCGGTGGTCGCATGCATAAGGCTAAAAGAAGAAAATTTTGTTCATATGATTGTGTCAATGGAAAAAGTCATCACTTTAATCTTGGATCTCCAGATTTTAAGGGTAAAATATGGAAGAATATATACACACATACATATATACATATATACATAATTACATACATACATACATACATACATATATACATGCATACATAATACACACACATACATATATATCTACATATGTATATGTATATATATAATATATATATCAACAATATGTATGATTAATACACATATATATATACACATATATATACGCACACAGATATATATATATATATATACACATTCATACGCATATACACACACAAACACACACACACACACATATATATATATACATATATATATATATATATATATGAGAACGTTTATAATTATGAACAAGTCACAGTTATAAGTAAGATAGTTTCAAAAACACTTACATGTTAAAAATAGCAGCGAAAACTACTTTAAAGGCATTTTATCACTCATATTATTTCTCTTCATGACCAAAACTGTCTTCGGGTGACATGACAAATAGAATCCACAACTTAAAAATACCTGGTTAATACCCTATTGCAATTTCCACGTTAGGGACCTTTTAAGGGATCCATTCGTCTCGTCAGGAGTAATATTCCTATAGACAGAAATCAAAACAAGACTTTACCTCGGGGCTAGCATGAATCCCAACCAATAAGAGGAATGTTTCAACCCGTATCTGCACATTCAAGTTTTGAATCCAAATGTCATGCACAGCCTTTATGTGAAAAGACCGATAAATTCGAACCACGACAAAATAACCGGTTATGAGTTGGAAAAAAATTAAATAATTAGAAAGTAATGTGATAAAACCTTACGAAGAACATATTATAAATAATTAAGATTATTTATGAATATATCAATGGCCAGACAAGTTATCATAAAATACATAGAAGTACGTTTCATAATTATAAGTAAGAAGGTTTCATAAACCCTTACATGTTTAAAATATAAAAATCATAAAAATATAAAAATCCAGCCGTTGAAACTATGCTACCGTGCGGTGCCACGTAAAAGCACTCAGTCTACGCTGGAAAGCGGTGGCGTTAGGAAGGACATCAAGCCGTTAAAACCATGCCCCCGTGCGGTACCACGTAAAAATACTCAGTAAAAGCACGCTGTAAAGTGGTGGCGTTGGGAAGGGCATCCAGCCACAAAAAAATATGCCAAATTAGACGGATATGTATGTATTAAAGAAAGCAAAAAATAGAAACAAAAGGCTAAATGGATGTGTATGTGTATAAGAATTCAGCAATCAGTATTTTGGCTACAATGGTTGAAGGTTAAAAGTTCAATTATTTTTGATAATGGTTTGGTTGAGGTCTTTGTATTTATGTGTATGATTGCATGTATATGTATTTTATTTTGTGGGGAATTGTATACATACGCACACGCGTAAGCGGGTATGTCTGTGTGTATAGTGGGAGAGAGAAAGATGGGGAGGTGAGATATAATTTTTTGTCTCTTGTTCGAAAGAGAAAATCTCTTTGCAATCGTACCCATTCAGGTTTTGGACAAGCACACCACACCACACACACACACACACACACACACACACACACACACACACACACACACACACACACGGGGCTATGGTAGGAGACATTTGGTGTCACACACTGGTGCTAAATCCAGAAGCATATGGCTAAGAAACAAAGTTCTTGCCACACAGACAGGACTGTGTCTTAAAACAGAGCTTATAGAAAAAAGAAAATCGGTAAATATATATCCAGCTTCCCAAAAAAATTCTAATTAATAAAAAAATAATAAATAATAATAATAATGTGTTTTGAATGGCACAACAATGCAATATAATAACTGATGTATTTTATCCATAGTCTGATATAATATTTCGGAATATAAAAATTCCTTCTTCAGATATCTCTAGGGATTTATCGAGTCACTGCTACAATTGGTTTTCCAACGGATTTTCTCCTCTTTTTCCGGAAGTGTCTCTGCACTGGTCTTACGAGGCTCCTTCCAGAATTCTTCGTAAGAAGTGCGTGAGGGCGGCCATATCTCAAGTTCGCGTGTGTATAGACTACAATATAACAAATGCAACAAGTTCTATGTGGTTAGCACAAGACCGTTACACATTCGCATCAAAGAACATCTGAACACAAGAGCTTCCTCCTTCAGAAAACATCTAGACAGATGCTGGAACACCAACAAAAGCGCAGTCACAATTGAGGCCAATGAAAGAAATTTGGGCAATCTAAGAATTAAGGAAACTATTCTCATAGGCAGACTAGGGCCTCAAATTAACAACAGGCTGGATCTTGGCAGTCAATATATTTTCTAGCTACATCTAGATGTATGTAGGTTCTTTTTTGGTGACATACTCACGTACTATTTTTTAAAAAAAAGAGAAAAGGAAGGGAAAAAGAAAAGGAAACTGCACGTATAATACATAACTTAGAAGCAGCGCTACGGATGTGCCAGCACACTCGAGCATGAGACATGGCCGCCGTCACGCACTTCTCACGAAGAATTCTGGAAGGAGCTTTGTGAGACCAGTGCAGAGACACTTCCGGGGGCGGGGAGGAGAGAACAAAACAACAAAACACCGTTGGAAAACCAATTGTAGCAATGACTCGATCAATTCCTGGGAATATCTGAAGAAGGAATTTTTATATTGCGAAATATTATATCATATCAGACTATGGATAATTAAATTACATCAGTTATTATAGTCCATTGCTGTTATTATAGTGCATTGTAGTGCCATTCAAAACACATTATTATTATTTATTATTCTTTACAAACAATACACAATGTTTCAAGCGAACTACAATATTCTTTAATTAATAATTATTATTAATTTGCATTTTATGCACATCTCTTTTAGCGTAACAACATGCAACAAATAAAAGTTTCTTTGGGGTCTTGTTAATTTTTTTCTTCCGATTTTTGCCAGAATATTATTAAAACCCGTAGTTTAGATGCAATTTAAATTTATAGTTTAACAACACCCAACTCGATTTCGGTGAGAAATAATGTCTTTTCTTTGTTTTTATTTTTTCTTGTACTATCAAGTAATCTCATCTAATATACCGCAAATTACTTTTTTCACCGAAATTGGAAGGTTTGTGTGTGTGTGTGTGTGTGTGTGTGGGGGGGGGGGGCTCGGAATCTCTCCCTCACCCCGGAGTTATTTTTTCCTCGTTTTTCTTTTTCGTGTGCTATTAACCAGTCTCGGCTCCTAGTATACGGCAAAGGACTTTTTCTCCTTTGCGGCGTATTAGGAGATCAGGACAGTGGCTGTGTTTTATACCTAATAACAGCTATTTCTAGCATACTAAACAACCACGTTGAGGACCGGATATCTTTGGGTTTATTTAAAAGAGAGAAAAAATGCTTTACACAACGGATTCCGATATAATCGTAATCTACACTACCTGAGACGTATATGTGGAAAATTATCCATATTTCAGAAAGTTACCACACACACACACACACACACACACACACCACAAACACACACAACCCCCCCCCCACACACATATATATACACACATAAATATATACATATAATATGTGTGTATATATATATATATATATATATACATATCATCATCATCATCATTAACGTCCGTTTTCCATGCTGACATGCGTTGGACGGTTTGACAGGGGCCAACAAGCCAGGGGCTATGTCTGGCACCCGTCTGTTTTGGCATATTGTTTGTGGCTGGATGCCCTTCCTAACGCAACCACTTTATTTTTACTTGGCACCGCACGGGAGCATGGTTTTAACGGCTGGATGTCTTTCCTCATAGACCATTTCTGAGTAAGGATTGTCACCCTGCTCGTAACCTCGTTTTGGTTCCTGTCCCACTGGAGGTCCGAGCCGAACCAAACCTCGAGTCGTTTAACCAGCCAGTCTGTCCAACGACCTGACATGCTGTTCAGTGGAATAGACTTGCCTCTAGGGGTCCAAGCTACAAGTCCATTGACTCATCCAGATTTATGTTTGACCCTAAAATTGCTTCATATTCCTTTAGAATGGTGGCAACCATCTTCACTACTATGTTGTCCGCAACATTACGGTGACGTCCGTTCGCATATGCTGACACAGCTTTCCTGTATTCTAGTTCAAAAGGGAGGTCCCACAACATTTCTAGCTTTCACAGCAGTGGCTCGAGAGCCGGCATATGTAGAGGAGATAAGAGTGGATACCACTGACGGATTGAGAGAACGATATGAAACAGTTCTGAGAGGTGATAGTTCATTCTGATCACCGACCAAGTGCTGCAATCTAACCTATGAAAACGAGTCCAGAACCGTTCACTTTTAAGATTGCTGCCGAGTAGCATTGATCGATTCTATCGGAAGTTTTTGACTAATCCAAATAGATCAGGACCTCTCCAAAGTCAAGTTAGTTTCTTATTCACTCTATGATGTGCTGCATGAGATGGAAGTTGTGGGTAGATTTATCGAGGATTGCGTATGCTTTTTGGTTAAACTACCGACGAGAAGTGTCGACTTCTTAGATAACACCAAGGCCAAAATCTCAAATTCTGCATATAGCATGGCTTTAGGTTATTCTCTTGTTCTGTTGCTAGTTGTTCTAGACGCTTGCCAACATATCGCCAGACAAGTCTGGCTTAAAACTCATATGATAAACATTTCAAACGGGGTAATTTATCTCTTGCGTAACCAGTCACGACATCCCATGCCTACGTTGCAGTTATTACCAAGGATGATTCAAAATATTGAAAAAGATGAATACATACTTATTTAAAGAAACATATTCTCTTAATACATAAACAGCATTTTATAGATTCCGAATAGAAGGACTTTCTATGCAGCCGCTCGATCTGCTAGAAACAGCAACCAAATCACTCTCAAATACAGTCAAAAAGAAAAGAGGACAGTACCTACACAAAATACAGACGTAATGCCCTTTGATGATAGGTCTGCTGGATGATGGGGTACAACAATAACAACAACTACAGCATATTTTTACACCAGAAATTTATCCGAAACGTTGCATTGTATATTTAGTCTCTTTCTATTTTGTTTTCAATAATTTGGTTATCTTTTTGGATTTTAATTACTTTCTTTTGCTCCATTTTCTCTCATCGATACACTATTGTGTTGTTTTACATTCACAATACCACTGCCTTTGGGGGCAGTGCTATACCTTGAAATGTTATATATATATACATACCTGTAAATAACATTTTCGCCTACATCATAATTTATATTCGCTATTTCTAGGAAAACCTGAATAACAACAACAACAATAATAATGATAATAATAATAACAACAACAACAACAACGACGACGATGATGATGATAATGATGATGATGATGATGATGATGATGATTATTATCATCTAAAATAGTTGATAGTGTTATTCAAAACTTCTATTTATTACTATAACACATCAGGTGGGCATAGAAATATTCCATCAAATGAGAATGTCTAGAAATAATCAATGCACCGCACCAACTGCACTAAACTTCTTCAGATTCAATTTTATTCTAGCTTTTGAAATTGTCGATGTTTCCTTTAGCCAAGCAGCAGCAAAGGTGCAATCTGGAAAGACGAAGTGACATTAAAAGGACAATGAAATTCGTGTATTTCCGTCTTCGAATTAGATAAGAAAGAAGAAAGAATTTCAAGCAAGGCAACACTAAAAAGTCCACCAAATCGAAAACATCAAAGTCACTTTCTCATAGGTACATAGTTGAAAGAAAAGTATGTTGTCATTTGGTTAAAAATAATTCTACAATAAGTCGACGCATTTCCTTAAACCATCATTTTATCTACTACTACTACTACTACTACTACTACTACTACTACTACTACTACTACTACTACTGTTGATGCTGCTGCTGCTGCTGCTGCTACTACTACTACTACTACTACTACTACTACTACTACTACTACTGCTGTTGATGCTGCTGCTGCTGCTACTACTACTACTACTACTACTACTACTACTACTGCTGTTGATGCTGCTGCTGCTGCTACTACTACTACTACTACTAGTTGTTTGCATATATATATATATATATATATATAGGTGCACAGCTACATATTTTGTGTAGGAAATAGTCGATTGTATGAACCTTGTATGAACCTTAGTACTTGATTTGAACGTAAATAAAGGTACCTAATACCATAATATGCATTGTGGCCGATATTTATTTTTTGTTTACTTTTATATTTTTTATTTTTCCTTTTTCATTTTGTCTTTCTTCCCCCTTTTCTTTGTCAAATGGCTTTGTAAATGAACAATCTTTTATTAAATATTAACGAAAATAATAATAATAACAATAATAATAATAATAATAATAATAATGATAATAATAATAATAATAATAATAATAATAATAATAATAATAATAATAATAATATAAACACTGAGATAGTAAAACACGAAGACAGACGTAACATTTCCAACAAAAACGAAGCAAACAAAAAACAACAAACCCAGACCGTAGGGGTGTATAATAATTACAAAAAGCACCAATCCAGAACACCACATACAAACATATGAATGAGAAAGAAACAACGAAGGGGAACTTAACAATTACGATACTATAAAAATGAGAATAATCAAAGAACTGAAAACCACAGATCTCAGAATGGACCACCGACCATATCTCCCAAAAATCAAAATAGACAATAAAACAACATCAATAATAAATAACATAAACCTGGCGTCACGGAACTAATAGCTACAGAAACAAATGGCAATATCACTGAGCTAAATGACATAATATATGCAGCAGCCACTGGAGCCACAAAAGAAGCTGGCTACTCCCTCAAACCCATCCAAACAGGAGTAACGCCACCCAAACAAACCCCGTGGATAAATAATATCCCAAAAAAAAAACAAACCCCGTGGATAAATAATATCCACCAAAAAAAAAAAAAAAAGAAAAAGAGAAAAGATTTGTTAATTCTTAACGAAATTAGTAGAGAATCAAAACTACTAAGTAACAAGAAGAAAACAAAAATACTGTGCAAATACATTACAGAAACAGATTTACCCGAGGTAAAAGAAAAGCAAAAGCAAGATATCCTTGCCAAAACACAAAGGATCCTCCGGTATGAGAAACGCCAACGTTTCTTTGAATAAAACAAACAGTTCAACTCCACTCCGCCCCCCCAATTCTACCAAGAACTTGGAAAAAATAAAATAGACATCACTGCAGCACTAACAGCAGAAGAAGTGGAAGAATTTTGGAAAGAAATATGGTCGGTGAAATAACAGCCTCAGAAAAGGACTATTAAAACAACGAACTTAGCACCTGAGCAACTCTGGATCCCTATAACAACTGAAGAGGTCACCCAAGTACTGCAAAGACTAAGCAACTGGAAGACACCTGGGCATGACAAGATCCCCAACTTCTGGTTAAAATATCTGACACGAATACACAGAAAGCTGGCTGAAAACTTTAACGACATACTAGCAGAGCCAGAGACAATGCCTGAATGGCTCACGAAAGGGAAAACTATTTTAATTCCCAAATCGAATGAAACGGCAAAACCACAAAACTACAGACCTATAACCTGTTTCCCTACAATGTACAAAGCCTTTACTGCAGTAATATCGCAAAGATTGAGCAAGCATCTGAAAGAAAACAACCTGTTTCCAGAAGAGCAGAAGGGATGCTGTAAGGGCTCATATGGCTGTAAAGATCAACTAATGATCAATAAAGCCATACCTGAAGACAGCCGCAGAAAGAAGAAAGGCCTCAGTATGGCAAGGATCGACTACCGAAAAGCTTTTGATAGTATTCCTCACACATAGATCCTCGAAACACTAGCCTTTAACAAGGTAGCACCAATAATTATAAAATACATAAGACACTCTATGAATAAATGGCAGACAGTGCTACAGCTCCAAACAAAAGATGGATTCATGAAAACCAAAGTTATCCCCATTAGAATAGGAATATTCCAGTGAGACACGCTCTTTCCACTCCTTTCCTGCTTGGCACTGACACTTCTATCTGATATGCTAAATAGAACTGGATGCGGATACAAATGCTACGGCAAAACAATCAGCCACCTTTTATATATGGATGACCTAAACCTATACGCTACAAATGATAAACAGCTGGAAACACTACTACAGACAGTACATGGATTTACCAAAGAAATAGAAATCATCTTCCTTTTCGATTGCTCCATAAAGGGGGAAGAATACCTTTGTCCTCATACCATTAAAACTTGTTTACTACATAACCTCTTTCGCTATAGCCACCAAGACAATAGGAAACACTCTCCCCTGTCGGCGAAAGGAGGGTTGCGGTCATTACTGATTACCGGATCCGTCCTATACGCTGTTTGGCATAGTTCCACGAACTAGCAGTGCCCGGACACAGAATGATTATGCAGGAGAATTGCATCGCTCTGCGTGTATCTTCAACAAGCTACTATGATAGTACTTCTCTGCCTTTAGAATCAGTAGCATTCTTAGACTAAGGATTTTTGGAAATTATCCATTGAAGTCCTTGATCCGAAATTAATGATCGGGACGTCCCCAGAAAGCTTCTAAACGTCTGAAGAATTTTGGACACTCTGCCACTGTGGATTTTTGTGGTTTTAGACTAAAGACATAATGGCTACGGAATATTTAAAAAACATATCTGTATGATTGTGCTAAGTTGAATTGAAAACCTATTCGGGATGTTTTCGACAGTAGTTCATCGAAAATTTCCTTTTTGTGAGAATCTTTTTGCTTTTTATGACCTTCATATCATTGTTGCTCTTTCGAGTAATTGTGGTGTTTATGAGGAGTTGGATTTTGTACTTAGGTATATGTTTAGGTGTTCTTGTTCTTCTTGCATTTGTTTTTGTTTTAGTGCTTTTTTTGTAGTTATGGTTATATTTTTTATTATTGGTAATGCTGCAATAACACCTAAATCCACCATGTTAAACCAGACTAGGCCTGGATGAAAATGCTATGAAAGAACAATTAACCATCTTCTGTATGCGGATGACATGAAGCTGCCCAGTAGATGATAAACAACTAGAAATACAAATACTGTTACAGTCAGTGCACAGATTTACTTGAGAAAATTGATGTGAGATTTGGATTAGAAAAATGTGCTAAGGCAACCTTGAAAAGAAGAAAATTAATTAAAAACATTGATATGTTAACTAAAGAACTAGAATCAAGAGAATTATACTAAACGCAGACATACAAATACTTAAAGCATAAAACATATAAATGCACATAAGTTTAGGAAAGAATATGATAAATACATTAGATTAATACTTAAAAGAATGCTAAATAGAAATAATGATACGGTAACAGTCATCGAAGCTTTTGTTATTTCCAGTAAGTTATACATATAATATTCACAAGTAGACGTCGAATGTGCTCGTAAGACTAGGCAGAAAAACAAGAAAATAATGAATGCATTTAAAATACACTACCCCAGATCCGATGTACCTAGAATACAGAGAAGTATGATGAGGTAAAAAAATATCTACAGTAGAATTAAAAAATTAATAGTAAACAGTAGAAAAGTAATACAAATAGCTACAAAATACGAACGAAACCATAAAGCTGTTATCTTTCTTTAAAGAAGCCAATAAAGAAGAAAAATACCACAAATTAAAAAGTGAGTGAAAAATTGGACAATTGAATACCATGCTAAAACGATGATAAGAAGAGCCCCTACATGGCCAATACCATAAAAACAAAGAAACTAGAAAAAAAATAAAAAAGAAAAAGAAAGATTGCAATACTAGTTTGGTTATAAGTGCAGAATTCAAAGCTGAGATTGAAAGATTTTTGATTGCAGCAAAGGATGAAAACCTTGCTAACGGAAACACGAAAAACACGTAATGAAAAACAGTGAAAAATATAAAGGTTATAAAGAAATAAACAATTGTATTGATTCTAGCAACTCCAGTATTTACTCAGAAAGAATACAAGCATTACATAGTTGTGGTTTTCATATACTGTAAGTTATGCTAACATTAAAGTACCAACAGGAAAGAGGTGGACTAGAAAATCGGGGAAAATGGTAAAAAGACTATAAGGTCCGACATATCATTTCATGCAGATAGAAAAATCAAGGTTAAATGCTGGATAGTGTAATAAATAATCACCAAGAAAGAAGTGGGAAGTGAAAACAGATACTGTCTTGACAATAATTAAGAAAAGTATGCAGACATCCATAATTTAAGCCTCAAGACTGAAAAATACGCCCATCACACAGAGAACAAATAGTATTGGTCACTTCTCACATGTTACGTTGAATAAAATACGAAACCGAAGGGGAACAGTGTTACGCTTGACAGCGTAATGAAAGCTCGCAATAAAACTATTGGGAAAATAAAATAATAATAGAATATAGACACAGGGCTTGGCATTTTAGAATTAGGGAACTGTGGATAAAATAGATCTCACCACATGGCTGGTGTTTTATTTCACTGATTTCGATAGGATGAAAAGCAGGTGATATTAGCATGATTTGAACTGTCAATATAAACATATATAAATAAAAGCCATAAGGTACTTCCTTGCTGCTTCGCTAATTCTTCCATTCCACTGTCCTGGCCATAACAATGTAAACAATACTAGACAATAAATTTTTATTTGATCACTGTATCAGCTAGAAGATAGATTTTAGTAGAACTATAGTATGGAATTGCTTGCATTAGCATAAGGAAAGATGAGAAAATGTAAGAAAAAATATACATATAGATGGAGAAGTAAGACATCTTCTTAGAGTGAGCTGTAACAATTAGAGTGTTACTACTTAGAGAAAGCTGTGGCAATTAGCGATTATTTCTCAATAAAGAAGCTGATTTCAAGTTGCCTGCATCCACAACGTAGCTTGTACATAATCTAATTTGGTGAGCTATGAAAACAAACGAAGAATTGTATAGAGATCTCTGATTTGAAGCACGTTCAGGAAATAATTTAATATCATTAATGTATGAAGTTTAGAATGAGCTGTGGTATTCCACTAACTTTCGCCATGAATTACATCTCCGATAGAAGGAATGATTTGAGGAAAATACTAAGGGATGACTGCGGCATGAAAAATAAACAGCCAAGCGGAGGTTAGCATACTTGTTATAGAGAGTTAAGATATTTTTATTAAAATTACCTTAATTAGGCAAATACGTTATTATTTAAATAAATGTTTCTAGTGAAAGGCAGTAGAAAAGATAACTTGTAATTTTAACCAATCAAAAATTAATGAAATATAGAATGTAGTGGAGGTGGATTTTTATTTTCAGAAGTATTATTTTTAATTTCGAGTAATTTCGAACCAAGAATCTTAACCGCACAGCTCTGCCTGTTCTCAATACAACTATGCCTACACATTGGGAGTACTCCATCTGCACTCTGTATGGCCATGCCTTCACACTAGTAGCACAATACTCTGTAAATATATAAGAGTGGAAGAAATTAAGAAACACAGAAGAAAATAGAGATGAAAAACGATGACAATCTTGAGAATATTTAGATTCTTCAGTAATGACCGGTTAGACTATTAAACAGTATAAACATATTTCATGTATAATCGTTTGAATAACACAGCAAATGTTTAAATATTACTTTAATTCTACTGCATTAAGATTAACTCAATGCTCAATGCTCAACATTACAAAAAAAAAAGCATAAGATTTTGTGACAATTGAAAAACTAGAAATAGCAGTGTAACTTCATAAAACAAATTAATGACGCCAAATTTCCAAACAATGGTAGCAATTACGAGCGAAAAGACTTCCATAATTTACCAGAATTAATTAGCCAAATAAAAATTTACGAACCGTCAAACATTGTCTGCTTAATTGCTTTTAGCAGATGGACACATTAACAATAATTTTTCAGATATTGAAATGTATTCTTCAAAAATCTCAACGTCATATAAACAATGAAATAAACTCTTTACAATGCATCAACATATTCATAAATTCCAATACATAAGATGAAGCTTACGAATATTCATATGCCGTTTTGATGATTCTCTTACAATCTAATTACTACAATACTGAGTAAACAAAAGTAAAATAGAGATAGAAAATAAAAACAAATTAAACACAAACAGCTGCGCAAAGACGACAAATTATAATTTAGTTCTGAGGATTATAATTTGATTTTTATTGTAATTAAAACCAATTTTATTCTAAATGATAAATTTGAAGTTTATTCTTACAAATTTAATTTTATAGGAATTGATATTCACCAATATTGTCTCACGTTTCTTTTTTCTAAAAAAAGGAAAATAATCTGAAGTCAATTTTTCTTTTCATTTTCCTTTCCTTTTTGTGTAGAAGAAAAAAGTTATTAACTGGTTTCGTTAGTAAACGATCTCATAGCTAACTGCTGAATATATTGGTTTCTTACGTTCGACTCTAAATTTACTGAAAAGGGTAAGATTGTGTGATATTCATGCCGTTATCGCTTGCGACGTATGCAAATGGCAATTACTACAACCGGGAATGAAGCTGTGAATTTACCTAGAAATCCCATGAATTTAGAGGTCTTAATAGATACATAGGCATTAAATAGATCGGTAGATAGATAAATACATATAGATAGAAAGAGGATGAGAGAGAGAGAGGGAGAGAGAGAGAGAGAAAAGAAAGAAAGAAAGTGTGTGTGTACTCCAACATACACAAACACACTGAAACATTATCTTGATAACTCGGAGTTATCAAGCTTAAATTTATCAAAAAAACAAACAAAAAAAAAACTAAAGCTACAGTGATAAACTTGTACTATTTACTTTCAAATCAATATAAGTGGATTCGGAGATACTTGCCTCACTAGTATGATGAAAGCGAGTAAACATAAAAAGACACTGAACTTAAACCGTTAACCTTTATTTTCTTCCCTTCCGCTGGTTTCATCAAGTGAAAAACCACACAGACTAAGATTAAGAGAGATAAAAGTAAATAAAATTGATAACTTTTTCGGATGCTGTGTTTACGTACCATTTTAGAAATTAAGATTTTTTGCTCAACAAAATTAGCGAAGGAAAATAAATTTTACTTGTGCTCTAATGGAACTCACTCTCTTTTATCTAGTTTAGTTCAACTGGCCCTACACTTGCTCTTATTGTGTAACTTTCTTCATAATCCACTTTTATAACTTTTGTCTATCATCTGACCACACTCTCGTTTTGATTAACTGCCGACTATTCGAGAGTCGAACTATACTTCCTGCTTTTCATTTCTTCTATATCTTTGTCACTCACATTATCCATTCACTTTCTTCCGTCGTGTCTTTCTGTAGCTTCTTCTCGTCTGTTGTTTTCAACTAAATTGCTGTCTGATTAACGTGGCCCCAGAAACCTTAGTGTCTACTTCATTGCATGATATACACTTCCTCTGCTCTGATTCTAATCCAATCAATACTGACATACACAACCACTAGCCTAGTACAAATCCTAGTATCTTGTTTTCCATGTATTCTATTTCTCCACTAATGTTTCAGCTTCTCTTTTTGCGACAACCTGACATACTTCATATCTTTATTTCTTCGAAACAACAATAACAGCATGAATTTTATCATATATTCTCTTGTTTGTACCATTTAAGTTCCTCACATAACCAAGCAACTATTCGAACTCAAACTCTCAAATAATACCTGATACGGAAATCACCATGCGATTATAATATGACATTTAAAACGAGCTGGAATTGTTTTCTATTGCAAAGAAACTGCTTTAATTTGAAGAAAGAAAATTCTAATAATTGCAGTAAATTGAATTCCACCACGTATTTTTCATTAATTGTATTTATTAATTTATTTATTTTGTTTTTTTTTAGAAACAAATTGCATATAAAATAATAAACACAAACGGACGCAAAACACAACTTTATTTTACTTGCTCAAATTAAATCATTTTAATTAATTTGTTTCCTGTAAAAGAAATCAAGTTTATTAAGTATGTCTATGGATTCATTTTATTCAGGTATTCTTTGGATATTTTTCATTTAAAAGCGCAAAGATGTGTTGCTAAAAATTGAAGTAAACTGTAGACCTCAGAAATTTACTCCACTTCTCAAAATAAATATCATAGATATCCGCCTACATTTAATAATGGTTTCGAATTTTGGCACAAAGCCAGGCGCCTACCATTAACAATAAATAGAATTATGCTGCAAATTGAAATTTTACTGCGTTTCACGATCAGTCATTATTAAAAAAAATATTATCTCAGAGAAGCATATATAAATGACTCCCGATTTCCTGTTTGATTCGCTCTAAAAACATATTGCCTATCTAATTCTCATTAAATATCTTCATTCAGCTCTTTTTTTTTGTTCCCCAATATGAAAATCATCATTCACTTGTACAAGAGTACATACAAATGCGGCAACATATATTCTATTTGAATCTGACCAACTTAATCAGGTGAAATTTCTCTCACTGACTTCTTTTAAACATGTTTTAATTACTCATCACCATGATATCTATCACTATTTCTTGTCCTCAAAAATTTAGATTTAATATACAGATTGTATATACGGCCTACTTTTATCGCTACGGCTCAATTTTTACATACCAAATAACGCATTTTAAAAACATATCTATTCCCATTAGATAGATTTTAATTCCTTTAACTCTCTTCTCTCCGATGCTTTTAGTGAGTTTCTTGTAAGCTTTTCACAGTTCCCGTTACCCGCATTTATTGTAGCTTGTGACAAATGTTTTCTCTATAACCTTCATTTTTATTTAAGTTTTAAGTTTTATTCCTAAAACGATTCAAAATTATTATTTTGAAAGCGCATCGAAGACTTTTCACGGTCTCCATCAAGTTTCCCAATATATTTTCCAAGTTGAGATTTGTTTTTATTTCCATTCGTTCATATCTTCAGTTGCACACTTTCTGTTTGTTTTCCTATTACCTCACCAAAACGTTGACAAACAAAAAATCTTAAATTAACGTTTAAAAAATTTAAAGTTAGATGAATTAGTTTTCCGTTTACTTTTTGCTGTATTTTACTGGTGTCTGTTCCGGTAACATTTCGCAAGACTTTCTCAAATGACAGCGCATACATACATACATACATACATACATACATACATACATACATACATACATACATACATACATACAAACATACATACATACATACATACATACATACATACATACATACATACATACATACATACATACATGCATACAATCATACATACATACTTACATACACTGCCTAAATACCAATCTTAAGAAATTAGGCTTCTCAAAACCTGAAAGGAGAAAGCTGATTCGAAGACTACAGGTCCATGCCACCACTAGAACTGTAAAAATTTGTAAAACTTTCCAGAAGTTTATCATTTAAGTATATATGAGCATGTCTAGATATGCAAGTATATGCATGAGATGACATATATAAAACAAAATATACAAATCCGCACACATACATACATACATACATACATACATACATACATACATACATACATAATACATACATACATACATGCATGCACGCATACATACATACATACATACATACATACATACATACATACATACATACAAAAATACCTTATAGTTGATGTTGAAATTCCAATGAAGGAGCCTTGAGTCTAAGTTTCTCTGTTGGCAAGAAATTTTGAAATAAAACTGAATAATGACGTACATACGTACATACATACTTACATACGTACGTGAATGCAAACATACGTACATACATACATACATACATGCATACATACATACATAATACATACATACATGCATACATTCATACATATATACGCGGGTGTGCTGAAAAGTTTCTGGCTTTAAGGACATCACAACAGGCTTGGTTGGAGGTTCAACCTTGCGCCTTTTTTTACAAGGCTTTCAGAAGCTGAAGGACCGCTGCTACGAGTGTGTGAATCCGAGAGGGGAATATGTTGAATAAAATCATAATAAACTGATCCTCCTGTATTTTCTTTTACTCGAAGCCAGGACCCTTTCAGTACCCCATCGTACATATATGCATGAATGCATGCATGCATGTACATACATACATGCATACATACATACATACATACATACATACATACATACATACATACATACATACATACAAATATCACGTGTTTATCCATTACAACACAATCTTACATAGTTTTCTTGAATTAAAATATCAAAGCATGAGCAATACATTTCATGTTGTCATAGAAACGTAAAATCTGCATTCACACATCTTTTTCTTTGCTCAGGTACCTATACATAAATTACTTGACCTTCCTGTTTTCATTTACATTATTGCCTATGAACATATGAAATGGGTTGAGCAAGGTCGAGGGGTGATATGGCAATAATAAATTTATGTAGTTCGTTGCTTCGCATTCATAGGTTCGCATCAATAATGATTGAATCTATATCTAATGACTGGTTTAGCTAATCAATTATATTCGATATAATATGATAATTATTTCTAAAATTGTAACAGGGACAGAAATTTAGAGGAGGAAGTTTGCAGATTTACCGTAAATCCTGGTGTATAATCCGCATTTTGTCCCCAAAATTTAAAGATCAGAATACCTAGTGCGTATTATATACGAGGTTAAAAATGAAAATTATTTTCTAAGCAATGTCCGAGTCTTTATTTGCTGTCTGGCAATGATTATTCCGACGCATTTTGTGATGTAGGGCGCGAAAATACCTTAAGCTAAGCCTGAAAGCAATAAAGTCATAAAAGAATCATCCATAACTTGCAGTAAACAACATTTATTAAACGTTATTACTATTATTACTGTTATTTCTCTATTTTCTGCAAACAAAATGCACAAAAAAGCTACACGTTTGCATTATGTTATATATAAAGGACGTTACCGTATACAGTTTTACAAACCAAGGACGTTATATAGACCTCCTTGACTCAAGTTAGAGAAGGGGTGCGTTTTATACACAATGTTTAGGTTTTTTCAGAGGTACATCCCCCTAAAAATCCCCTGCGTATTATACTCAAGGGCGGACTATACTCGAGGATTTACGGTAATCAACCGTAGTAATTGAAGAGTACTATATTTTATTAACCACAGAACGCTAAAATAACGTTCAACTTAGCGAGATTAGAACTCATTATATAAAGAGCCGAACAAACACTTCCAGGAATTTTGTTTTTCCGACGCTCAAATGATTCAGCCAGCTCGCCGCAGTTGATGCTTGATTTAGACGAAAGTCCTACTATTTTAAGGAGCCGCGTTAATCGATACTGTCTGCTTCAGTATTTGACCAGTGTTTTATTTCATTGGCCTCAAAAGGATGAAAGACAAAGATAAATAATCTGAGAGGAATTTGAACTTGGAATGTAAAGAACACGAGCAAATACCACAAGGGAACAGTTTTTATGAGAGGAGGCAAGTCGAGTACGTCGACCCCAGTGCTCAGTTGGTACGTGTTTTATCGACTCCTAAAGGATAAAAGACACAATCGACATTGGCACCATTTGAACTCAGAACACAAAGAATCGAAAGAAATGCTGCTATGCATTTTGCTCAACACGCTAACGAATCTGCCAGCCGGTCGCCTTCTGGCTTAGACACAAGGCCAGCAGTTTTGAGTAGAGGGGAAACAGTCGATACCAACGATTTTAGTATTTGACTGGTACTTTTGTTTTATCGACTTCAAAAGAATGAAAGGCGAAGCTAACCATGGTCCAAATAAAAAAAAAAATATATTGTTTCAAAAGACCTGCAATTTGTGAAGGGAAGGGATTATTCGATGCTTGACTGTTACTTTATTTTATCGACTCTGAAAAGATGAAAAGTTAAGTTGGCTTCGGTGGTGAAGACGATGACGACGACGACGACGATCATGATGATGATGATGATGATATTCATGATAATGATAATTGTTTCAAATTTTGGTACAAGGTAAATTTAGTGGGAAGGGTCTTATCCGAATACATGAATCCCAGTGCTAGACTGGTACTTATTTAATCACCCTCCTCCACCCAAAAGATTAAAGACAAAGACGACCTCGGCAGAATTTGAACTCAGATCGTAAAGAGCTGGAGAGCTGGAAGAGATACTGCTACGCATTTTTTCTGACGTGCTAATGATCCTGTCAGCTCGTCACCCTAATGATGATGGTGATGATGATGATTATGATGATGATGATGATGATGATGATGATGATGATGATGATGATGATGATGATGATGATAATGATGATGATGATGATATGTCTTTACTGCTTTTGTTACTTCTTTTATGTTATAGTTTGTAATAATCTGAATGTTCATCTCTTATTTTTTCATCGCACCGATTTCCTGACAACCTGGGAGACGCCTGTGAGAAGCCAGGAGAAGCTCCATTTTCGATATCAAAAACTATGAAGGGAAGTCATCAAGGGAATTACAATGCCAATATGATTATTTACAAGATCTGCGCAATGCATACTATAATACATTATACAGGAGTGATTCAGTCATCAGTAGCTATGTATAGCTAAGTTAATTTTCAATATCTCCAGTTTACTTACGCATTCTGTCTGAGATTCAGGTAAATAGATTTTGTTTATCTTGCTGCTCAAAACAGTTATATACTGTGTGTAGTATCATCGAAAACATTCTGTTGAAATCAACAAAACCTTCCATTATGCATTGCGTTTAGAGACTATATCCCAACTCAAGCGAGCAATACATAGTTGCTCTAGCTGTAAGATATCTTGCCGTCTTAAGTAAAAGGAAAAATATGTTGAATAACAAATATTGCCTTGGTTACAAACAGACACTATGCCTGAAGAAAAACTGAGTCATGTCTTAGAATATTTTTAGCCAAAATTTTGTTTTATCAAAAAATAAAAAGGGTGACCTTTTGTGAATAACCACACTGAACTTTCTTCAGTGTCGACTCCATTTTAACTGAAGTAGAACCAACTCTTTCCCTCACTGTGGCCTCATTTCA
>NC_042999.1:113222441-113232441 GCF_006345805.1 Octopus sinensis
GTTCCTGGGGAACAGCTGTCTTTGGGTGACGTTAAACACTACCTGTCAGTATGAATATTGCTTTCATCCCTTATAGAGAGTGTCTTGACAAGCTAGTTTGCTTATACATATACTAGAATTGAAAAAGGCATGCGCTCAAAAGGGTTACAGAATGTAATAATCCTCAAAAAATGTAATAATAATACAGAATGTAATAATCCTTAAAAAATATGGGGCTAGCATTGTTGATCAAAAATACTGGAATCCCTATATGCTATACATTCTGTGGCATCTTAAAACGAAAAGAGACTCATGTGTGAATTACGATGTCACGATAATTATTAAACCGAGTTCTTAATATAAAAATTTGAAAATGTACAAAATATGACCTTTAACTTCGAATGAGTAAATTCATTATAATACTCTTTATACCAAAGAATATAAAAACATATTTCACACTGCATGCAAATTGCCATGACAATAAGAAAAAAAAACTGGATTTATGATGAAGTCGAATCTATATAACAGTGAAAGTACTTATAAAAGTAAAGATAATTCGCATTATGATATACATAGTAATGGAATAGTTATGCGAATCAAACAAATTATTACTAAATTATAATAAATTTATAAAAAATATCATTCATAGGTTGAATTATTGCATAAAGATGACATTAGTATTTGTACACACTTGTTTAGTTAAAATTTAGTGTACGATAATTCAACTGGATTAATTTTTAATGTAACTTAATTTCGATGAATTAAACAAATTTCTTGTGATAAAAGGACGCCACAGGATGTACAACATATAGTGATTCCAGTACTTTTGAGCAACAATGCTAGTCCCATACTTTTCAAGGTTTATTATGACATTCTGTAACCCTTTTGAGAGGGCGCATTTTCCAATTCTAGTTTCGAGCTTTTTAAAGCAACGCTTGTAATATCATATATATGTACTGTATTTCTCCTAATGTTGTGGCAGCTACTGATTATACGTGTGTATGTGTGTGTGTGTGTGTGTGTGTGTGTGTGAGTGAGCGTGCGTGCTGGTTCTTGTGTGTCTGAGTGTGTGTGTATGTGCGTGCATGCTTGTTCTTGTGAGTGTGAGTCTGTTAGTGTGTGTGTGTGTGCGTGCTTGTTCTTGTGTGTGTGTGTGTATTCGCGAGTGTGTTCTTGCATAATCCCACAGATCTTGCTTAATTTAGCTTTAAAATTAATAGAAATCAATGTCATTTATATTTCATTCTTTCGCATTTACTTTAATCAATAGTAATTGTTAATTTACATTTCTTCTTTTTCTCCCTGCATGTTGCAACATTTCGGCTCTTTGATGCATGTTGCAATATTTCGGCTCTTTAATGCATGTTGCAATATTTCGGTTCTTTGATGCATGTTGCAATATTTCGGCTCTTTGGTGGTTAAAAAACCCCCACATGGACTATTAAAAGTAATACGGATTTTCGACGTTGATTTCGTATTCTTCTTAGTAATTTATGCATTTTACATACACAAATGAAGCAGGTAAGAACAAATATGCAAGGGTTTTCTCAAGTTTAAAATGTATCATTGTTTTTGTTATATCTACATTCCACACACATAAATTCATAAAAACAGAACACGCTCGCACACACACACACACACGTACACGTACACCAATTAGCTCCCTCTTACACTTCGATACGTCAAACAGAACAAGCATGCATGAAGACAGCTCCATACCAAACTATCGCTCATTGGTTGATAATGATTGAAAACTAACCAATAAAACGCAATTACTACATAAACGGCCACGGCCCCCCATAGACTTTTATTCGCAAGCTAAGAATATATTGTCAGACACGCAGTAGACTCGACTATAACATTCTGTTGTCGGTCACTTCGTGCCTAACAGATAAAAGTGCTCACAAGGCTTTTGTTGACACGGGGCTATAATAGAATACACTTGCCCAAGGCTCCATATTGTGGGGCAGAACCTGGAAGCATACAGTTAGAAAAGCTTCTTATCTCACAAGCATGAATCAGTATTTACTCAGATTGTTCTGGATTCCTTTAAATATAAACGTACACAAATTTGAATATAAAACAAATAAAAAACAAACAAACAAGCACACTTCTTAAAAACATAATATTAATATAGAAGCAGCAGTTTCTTTTATTCAAATAGGTTCTATCTCTTACACATCTGACCTCTAAAATCTATATTCACCAAAATTCAAAAGAAATTCACAAAACATCTTTTAAAAAAAAATCTAATCATTTTAGAAATAAAATAACATTCAAAGCGTATTTTATTTGCTCTTCTGCATAGTCATCGCCGTCGTCGTTGTTTTCATCATCATCACCATCATCAAAAGAAGGAATAAAAGAAGAAGAAGAAGAAGAAGAAGAAGAAAAGAAGAAGAAGAAGAAGAAAAGAAGAAGAAGAAGAAGAAGAAGAAGAAGAAGAGAAGAAGAAGAAGAAGAAGAAGAAGAAAAGAAGAAGAAGAAGAAAAGAAGAAGAAGAAGAAGAAGAAGAAAAACAACAACAACGATAACAACAAAATCTGCTCTTACTCGCAAAACATTCTTTGGTTGATATCTTCGAGCGATTATTTTACAAATATTGTAAATATGTCCGTGTCCATATTCATAATTGAAACGTTCTTTTAAAGGTAACCAACAATTATTTCATGAAAAACATTAAAAAAAATGTGTTTTTTAAATATTTCTAATCTAACCAAAATTGCTGAACGCAAATTTCCAAGAAACAAATACAGCCGTATAGAATTAAGATAATATCTTAAATGTAAATAGTATCAAACCAGAAATTGTTTCTATTTTTTCATTGTTGTTCATTATTGTTTTAAAGTTTAGAATCTCTATGCCACGTAGGCATTGATTATTTCAGAATTATTTCACGTATATGTATGTATGTATGTATGTATGTATTGTATGTATGTATGTATGCATGCATGTATGTATGGAAGTATGTAAGGATGTATGTATGAATTTGTTTGCATATATGCATGTGCATATGTATATTGTATATATATACATGTATGTATGTTTATATATATATATATATATATATTATATATATATATATATATATATATATATATATATATATATATATGTGTGTGTGTGTGTGGTGTGTGTGTGTGTATGTGTGTGTGGTGTGTGTGTGTGTGTGTGTGGAAAAAGTCAAGGTAGAAAATGCTAAAATAATTTAATAAAAAAAATTTCAGTACCGGTCGATCATTGAGACTTTTTCAACTGTAAGTATGGAAAACAATTAAATTTTGGAAAAATTAAATGAAAAGTTTTTGAAAGAATATTTGCAGTTTTCAAATACAAGAGGCATT
Source organism: Octopus sinensis (assembly GCF_006345805.1). Taxonomy (NCBI): domain Eukaryota; kingdom Metazoa; phylum Mollusca; class Cephalopoda; order Octopoda; family Octopodidae; genus Octopus; species Octopus sinensis. The sequence goes on from NC_042999.1 coordinate 113,225,765, forward strand.
TTCCTTGTTTCTGCCTGTCTCTGTCTCGTTTACTCTTGTTGGTTTGAGTTTGTTGTGAATTCTTGGCAGAGAAGAAGACGAAGACGAATGCGGGAGTGCTATGATAGTAGTAGGATATTAACTGGTCAAGTGCCCTGAAGGTGACTCGTGGATGGTAGTAGTGATTGAATTCTTGAGATATCTCTTTTGAATGTATTATTTATAATATTTGCGTATGTGTTATTCTAAACAGTAGTAATAGTAAAGTAAGGAAGGAGGTGGCGGAGAAGAAGAAGATGAAGAAGAAGGAGAAGAAGGAGAAAGAGAAGAAGAGAGAATGATAAGGGAATGCGCGATGGTATGATAGTAGTAGGATGTTAAGTGGTCAAGTGACCTAAATGTGGCTGGTTGTGGATTATAGCAGTGATTGGGACTGTTTTTAATGAATTCTTGAATGTTTCATTTTTAATATTTGCGTGTGTGTTGTTCTAAGGCCGTGGTGGACATGTCGTTTGTTGTATATATGTTCAAAACGGGTCTGTATTTTGTAATAAAGAGAGTCTCTTTACTAATTCGTTGGCTACAGGTTGTATCGTCCCTGAATTTGAAGAGGGGAAAAACTCTGAAGCTTGGATTTTTGTTATTGGCGCAAATGTCGATGTGTTGGCTGGATGCCATTTTTCTGTTTTTGGGAATTTTGATCTGGGATCTGTGCAGAGCCATCCTTTGACGCAGATTGTTTTTTGTTAGGCCTATGTATTGCTCTTGACACCCAGAGCAGGTTAGTGCGTATATCAGGTTCTCCGAAGCACGTGAAACTGCTTTTCACTGTGAAACGTTGTTCCTGTTTGAAGGAGAACTCTGATCCCTCAAATTGACGCATAACCTACAGTTGGGTCTTCCGCATTTCGTTACTGACGGCTTCAGTGTTGTTGTTGAGCGTTTCGGGCTTGTGTAAGGAGACTTTTCATAGATTTGGGTTGTCTCTCGCTTTTTATGATGGTGTGTGTTTGGAGGATCAAGTTAATCCTTTGGGATGTCTGAGTTCGTGGATATTGAGTTGTAGGGCACGTTGAAAGCATGTCAACGAAGGTGGGTAATTCCTGGTGATGAGTATATCCTTTAGTTCATGTAGTCGTGTATCCCTGGTGCTTGCATTAGAAATTATAGTACATATCCTTTTTGCCAGGTTGAAAGGGATATTCATTCTGGTGTGTTTGGGGTGGCATGAGTTGAACGGTAGATATTGCTTGGAGTCCGTGGGCTTATAGTATATATCTGTTTCTATTACGTTGTTAGATTTCTGAATGAGGATGTCGAGGAAGGGAAGTTGTTAATGGCTATATTCCATCGTGAATTGAATTTTCCCGTCAAGTCCATTTATAAGTGCTTGAAATTCTTGAAGTCTCTCTATACTTTCATGCCAAAGAATGAAACAGTTATCCAGGTATTTCTTCCAGTTATTTTCTAATGGGCTGCCGTATTTTTCTAGAACCTTACGATAAAGACTAATTTCTAGATATCCCATGACTAGGTTAACAAAGGAGGGGGCCATTCTCATACCCATTGCAGTCCCCGATTTCTGTCGATAGAAGTTGTCTTTGAAGACGAAGTAGTTATTCTCCAAGATGAATTTTAGCCCTTCTATCATGAATTGTTTTTTGATGCAATGTGGGAGTTAGTTGGCCTAATTCTCTAGCCAGAATTGAATTGCCTCTCTTCTTAGGTTGTGGGGGATATTGAAATAAAGGTTGACTACATCGAAAGATACTAGTAGGGTGTTTTTGTTTATTGCTTCAGGAAGGTGATTGAGCGTATCTAGGCCGTCCCTTATGTAGCTCTTGATATGCTTGAGGAATGGTTTTAAGAGGGTATCTAAAAAGTTACTGAGGCGGTGGGTTTCGCATGCGGGACCTGCTATTATAGGTCTCAATTTGAGGTTAGTAGGAATAGGGATTTTGATTATTATGTCTGAGGCTATCCTGCATGCGTTACTTATTTTCTCACTTTTGTGTATCTTGGGAATACCGTAGAATTCACTGGTTTTACTTTTGAAATTGGTCATATAGTCATATTCTTTGTCGGTGAGCCCTTCTCTGTATAGGTTTAACATGGATTTTAGGTATCTTATTATTTTCTGCTGACTCTAGTGTTGGGCCTTTTCATAATATGTTGTGTCTTCTAATATGGATAGTACTACAGTTATATAGTATACCGTGTCCATTAAGTCAACTGCACTCCTTTTATCAGCCTCTTTGATTGTTATTCTTTTGTTGTCTTTTAATTTGTTCAACTCGGCCCATTCTTTTTTTGTTGAAGTTTGGTCTGTGTTTTTGTTTGTGCATATGTTGATATGGATAATTCGAGATGTGTTCACAGAAATGATCAAGAATTTTGTTCTCATCTTTTGAGCGGAGGGAGGCAGTTACTTCTATTTCGGACCAACTATTCGTCCGCGTTGTATTTGTCCTATAGCTCCTCAGCGAGTCGTAATTTTCTATGGAATTCCGCGATGTCTCATTTGATGTTGTAGTTGGGGCATTGTGGGGTGGGTGTAAAAATGAGCCCTTTGGAGAGTATATATATATATATATATATACGGGTATATATACGTATATACACGTATATATATATATGTATGTGTATAATATATATATATATACATATATATATATATATATATATATATATATATATATAATATATATATATATATATATATATCCATATATGTGTGCGTGTATGCGTGTGAGCGTCTGTGTGCGTATGTGTGTGCGTGTGTGCTTGTGCGTGTATGTACATACACGCACGCACACGCACACACACACTCTCACACGCATAGATATATACAAAAAACATATTCATATGTACAAGATGTGTTTTGGCATCACATTTTTTATGTGACATGTTTTATTAAATGGACTCCATACATCGTATTTACAAGTTCGTTATCCTATTGTTTATTTCGAATATTTTATACAAGTTTTTATGTTTGTGTGAAAAACTTACAAACGACTTTTCTCTCTTTACTTTCAAGTATTTTATTTATCATTTTAAGTATAAAAGTTACATGTGAAAAAAAAATTAAATAAACAATTTTCTCTCTTCATTTTCAAGTATTTTATTTACCATTATATATGACGCTCACCAAACAAGTAGACATGTTCCTATGACTGGACAGTTGAATTGTAACTCAATAAGTTATATCTCATTTTGTAATGGATACAAGATGTGCTTTTTTATTTTACTTTCGCGATTATTCAACCACCCAAACAACCATCCATCCATCCATATGTTCGGGCATACCTACATACATCTGTGTGTGTGTGTGTGTGTGTGTGTGTGTGTGTTGTGTGTGTGTGTGTGTAAAATTTAATTAGAGGTTGTGTTAACTTCATGAACGGATGGTTTCATCCAAGGAAAAACTGGTTCAATACTTAGTATTTTTGGGAAATGAATTTCTTTAGAATAATAGATATACTTAAAAACATATAGTTTATATTCACTTAAAAGAAGAAGAAAATGGAGATTTGGAAGTTAATAATTGCTTATTATTAACAGCAAATCTTCACTTACAGCCGTTTCTGTCAAGCCTGCTAAAATGAATTCACAAACATACATATAGCATCAGAAGGTACATCTTTTTACCTCTGATGATATTATACTCATGTTGCATAAATGTAAATTTAATGTTTATTGAGTATTAATAGAAACCGCTCTAAGTGAAGATGATCAATTTTGCGTTACTAATAAGCAATTATTAATTTCCTAATTTCCATTTTCTCCTTTTAAATGAATGAATATATATTCACACACATATACACATACAACATTTTTTTGGAGTCACTCGCGACACTGAGTTTCGTGTGTAGGCGCACAGTCTTTAGGAAACAAATACTCTTTTTCGAGAGCCAAAAATAAACGGACCTCCACACAGACACACAGATACATATGTATATATATATATGATTATGGAATCACAGTTTTATGAATCGAAACAGTACTGAGTACTTTTAAATAAGGTGGATTAACATTTACTCAAAGGTGTGTCTGCGTGAATCACTATTTGAAATTTCTCGCTTCTGGTACATTTAATTTGAAACGCAACTAGTCTTCCATCTCCTTCCGACTCATTAAAAAATGAAATTTAATCACAATATAAGATCAATATGACTAATTATGATGATGATAATGATGGTGATGATGATGACGACGACGACGATGGTGATGGTGGTGGTGGTTGTGGGGGCAATGATGATGATAATGATAATAACGACGACGACGAGGATAATGATTATGACGATGATGATGGTGATGATAATGACGATAATATTTTCGAAGAGTAACGAAGAATATAAAAAAAATTACTGATTTTCACGAACTGAATAAGAGCAGTTTATTCAGGTATGATGGGACCAGATGTTTATTAATTAGGTAAATGTGTTTGTGTCATTATAACAATTGTAAACACATTTATCATCACCGCACGAAAACAATTTTATGGAAGCGGTTGATTGCCAAACCTATTATTTGTCAAGTCTTTTACAGAAACGACCATACAATTATGATATTGTTAATTTTAAAAATTCGAAGAATGTGATAATTTCCAAGTCTCTTGGCCATTAACCTCCAATTTAAGTTTTTTTTTTGCTTGTTAAAATTTCTTCAAGACAGTCTTGACGTCCATATTCTTTTGGGTTTGTGGCACACTGTCCAAGCTTGTGCTTTTCTGACTTAGATGTAAGTTAAGCAACGAAGCTGTTTACCCAGCTACCAACATACCAGAAATCCCCAACGGAATTCATCTGTGATCTGTTCATTGTTCGCAGAGGAAGACCTTTGTTTTGGTTGAAGAACATATACACTGTTTTCTTCACATTTGGATGGAGACCGATTTTACTTGCTAAGGTCTCTGCCCTATTGAGCAAAATCAGACTGTTCTTTGATACCTTTGAGTCCATGTTCTTGTATTGCAGCGAAAAATAAACACTTACCAAATAAGTAAAGGAGAATTTAGAGGGTTGCTACACAAGAATGCTATGAATGGCTCTGGATGTGAAAATTCAGCAGCCACTCGACCAATGAAGCCTTCCCAAAGTTACCAAGTTTAGGGAACGACGTCTCTGCATGCCATATTAATACATGCCTCACCAGTAATATGAAGCATCAAATCTTGTGTTCTGGAACTCACATCATGATACCAGCAAGCATGGGAGTTGTCGTCTGACATTTATCGTCAATCTGAAGACGGGCATGAAATTGGATTCTATCCACGAACTGAAGTTGGCGATAATGTATCGAGAAACCGGGTGGGAAACCGACGAAAGAAAAAAGTATTTTTTCAAGGGTGAAGGCATGGTTGTCTGGTCACAGATCGTACTTCGCAACTATATCGTCTCCGAGTCTGTTCCCATTGTTTAATACTTTCAACAAATATCCTCTGTCAATACTTTTGTGTACAGAATTTGGTAGACAGAAGCAGTGCTGAAACCCGACGTATGCATGATCAATAACTCTTACTAGACTATACGATTCGAAACTAAAAATATAATAATCCTTCATTTCTCCCTTTCTTCAAGGGTTAATGAAATATGTCACGTTTTGAAATTGTGTACATCTCACACTGAAATCCGAACAACTATACAAGAAAACGTTTGGCTGTCCATCAATGCAACAACTAAACGACGTTTAAACAATTACATATTCAACATAAAAAAAAGATATCTATGCTTTTCTAAACTGTGCATCATCTAATCAAGTAACTGTCATCGAATCATCTAAACTATATCTGACAAGTGCATCACATCAAAGCAACTGTGTAATGTTTGAGAAAAAAAAAGCAAACATTTATGTAAAGAAGTATGCGATGTATAAGCTCCATTCCAATATTTAAAAGACACAATACAATTACAAATATCAAATAGTATAGTTAATTCACCAAGAAAAGAAATCTTACGATCAACAGATCTACCCCATAAGTGCGTCATTTGTGTGCATTACGACCAAATTGTTAGAGAAAGCTTTGATCTCCCTCTCCATCACTCTCTCTCTCTCTCTCTCTCACGCACACATACATATATATGTATTTATGTATATATATAAATATATATATATTTATGTATATGTGTATATATACATGTATATATACATATATATATATATATATATCATATATTATTTATATATATATGATATATTATGTATATATATATATATATATATACACATACATACACACAGGTATATTCAGATAGATAAGTATATTTATACTTATGTATATATACGTATATGTGTGCTAGTGTATTTATTTGAGCATCTATATGTATGACAATATGTGTGTAAGCGTATGCTGTAACTGTATTATGATCTTATAAATTTATTTAAGATGTATTGCGTACACATGCATCATTTATCTATCCAAGTATGTATGTAAGTATGTCAGTATGTTTGTATATATGTATGTATGTAAGTAAGTATGTATATGTATGTATGTATGTATATATATATGTATGTATGTAATCAACAGATTAAAACCAAAGATTCTTCTGTATAGAAAATACTTAGCGTTCAAATGATTCGAACTTAGACTCCGAAGGCTTTACGAAAGACCAATTACGCGGGGTGAAGATTGGCTATAAGACGAATCCAGGTGAGCTGATATGGAGGCAATAATGCGGATAAACAAATTAGATATAACA